>NW_027280461.1:0-174468 GCF_046629955.1 Centroberyx affinis | reverse complement strand
GTTACTCTACAAAACTATTGCTTATTAATCCTTTTAGATAGTATGGATAATATCTGAAAAGACTGAAAGAAACCACATGGTCCATGTACAACTGCCAGATGCCCGTTCTATTTTCATTTCCCTAAACAAATTTTCTTCCCACATTCATCCCCAGGGCGATTTTGCGCATCCTGCTTCTTCTGTGGTACAAATCAGGCGTCCAGACTTCGCCTCCCATAATCCCCCTTGACAGGGACGCAGAGTTTGTGAACAGAGGTCAGTTATCACCTCTTTGTCTCTCACTCTTTGATCTTTTGCCACATGTTGATGAGGAAGAGAGGGTGTGTTTTTTTCTACAGTACTACAGCCAGGAATCAAACACTCATTGCAGCTTGTGTACATGGTACTTGGTTTAAGAGCTGCTACAATCTGATATTCTAGGTCACCATTTATGGGAATATTAATTAGACACATAGTTTCTTGAGAGATATGACTTGCTGATCCCAACATAACTCAAAACACAAATAATACAACCCATTTACAGCTTCAAACTACATCTAAAACTAATCTTTCACACAGTGTCAGTCCTTGCATCAAAAGCTTACTCAACTATCTATCAATCTATAAATCTATCAATCAATCAAAATACTTTATTCATCCCGCAGTTTTCAATTCAAGGCAAGTGAGTTCATAAACAACAACAGACCACAATATACAGTCATTCATACACATAAAGACAAGAAGAAAACAAGAGATATAAAAATATATTTAAAAAAAAATGGCTAGGCTAATTTGAGCGTGAAACGTGTTCAGTTCATTGAAATAAACAAAGCCGGTGATGGGGCTGTTGTGGTGCCACAGGTAATGCTGTTTATCTGTACATCTGAAGGTGGTGTGAGTGAGATTCTCCTGCATTTCTTTACGATGACGCAGCATAATTATCTCTTCTGCTCTGCCTAGACGACGGTAACGAGGAGCACAGAGACGACCCCTGCTTTGTGGGCCAGCGGTCAGGACGAGTCATGAGGCCATTAGGAAACGGTAAGACCAGGAAAACATCTTATTATTATTAATTAAGATTTCATTCTAGTTGTAAAGGTTATTTGATAACCTTTAGAGGTCACTGGCACTGCTGCTCAGTCAGCAGCAGTGCAGGTGGTCTGAGGCCTGAGAGAAACCTGATCCCGATCAACAATGAAATCTCCTGTTTCTGTCTCAACAAAAGCCTGATTAAAAGAAATGAAATGGAAAAAAAAAACTGGTTTAATGCAGCTGCCAGCCGGGTCTGACAGATGCTATTTTGATCTAAACACTTGAGATCCATGTTCAGCAGAGGAACATTTACTTCCTGATAATGATAATGATAATGTGATACTTTATTGATCTCTGAAAGGACATTCTGTTTTCACTTGCCGAACCTCCAGGCAGGTCAGAGCCAAGTTCCTGGTTAAGAATATAATTGTGCTGTGCCAGATTCTTAAGTTTCATTGCGGTCGGGGTTAGGCTTTGTCCCTTCTGTTGTGCAATTCATTTTTGCCGTGTTGTTAAATAAGTGAATTTGATTGTAGAATGAATAAACCACGGTTTCTCTTTCTTCCATGAAATACTTTGCTTCATGCAGGCTATAATAATGTAATGTTCTAATTGGAATAATAATGAAAAAGGGGCAACAGAGCAGCATCCCATCATATTTCCCAGCCTCAGCACAGTAGAAAAACCCCAGAACTGTAGTGACTAAGGGAGACAGCAGTTTGGCAGAAAAAAACACCACCTGCTGGCAAAGGAAAGACTTCAGCTTCAGCTAACAGCAGGTCTACCAAGGCCTGCCTGACTGCAGACTGCACAGCTGGTTTGTGTCTGAGATGATCAGCAGAATAACACCAAATACAGCAAAACCAAAACTGAATGAATAAATAAGTTCAAGTCTTGTTTTGCTGTGACTTTATATAAACGTTTAGATTCGAGTTCAGCTATGAAATATAATGTTTCAGCACCATTTTAAGTGAAGTTTATTCAGAAAATCAACTTCTGTGAATAGAATTGTTTGTTTAATTTTCCTTCTTTTCAAACACCTTTTTATAAAATTGGCTACAGTTTAAAAAATTACAACAAAAAATTAAATATATATTTTTTTGTTTCTTTTTGTTAGTTTTTCCCCACAAACTGCACCTTGTCCCTAGTGATCATAAACAAACATGATACTTGAAATTGATTGGACAATATTGATGGGGCAGGTGTGGACACTTAATACATATATTTCAATGGAGAATCCACCATGTGTAACTCTTGCATTATATTTTGCTGTATTAAAGTCATCCACCTCTCCTCCTCTCTCCCTTTCTCCTGTGTGTTTTCTGTGTGTGTGTGTGTGTGTATATGTGTTTTCCCTGGTTCTTCCGGCAGTCCCCGCCCTGCAGGCCAGACTGTGGGGAGCGCCCAGCCAGGAGAAGAGGAGGAGCAGCCTGAAGGAGGAGAAGCTCCACAGCAAACCCACACAGCTGGGGCTGCAGGAGACCATGGCCGAGTCCATATACATCGGACGACCGCTTGTTCACTGTATCCTTCCCTTGTAGTCCATTCAGCTGCAGGATCGCATATTAAGCTGTTCCTGTACACGCCACAGTCCAGTTTCCACAACTGATGCCTAAAAATATAGTAATGTTATTCCTTTTTCCTCGAGCCAAAGACAGGTTCAGTCGACCCAGGCAAACCTCTGTCCGCTCAACCATACACAAAACAGGATGAGCAAGACACTCTGAATACTAAATGATTTTTTTTAGATTGTAGTTTCATAGTTCGTCCCTACCTGAGAATTGTTTGTTGAGTGTTTCTTTTTCCTTGAATCAAAACTTCCTGAATGCAGTGCTCTGTCTTGGACTTTGTGGGAAACGGTCCTGGAAGCCTTGGCTCATCTCTGGAGTCCTCGAACTTTCCAGGTCAGTTAAGCGCTTCCTCTGCAATATTCTGTTCTCAGTTTACTAATAAGAGCCATTCAGGACCGTGTTTGTCCCGAGATGTCTGCCAGACGTTAGAAGAAATGTTTGAGTTCCAAGTCTGTGGGAAGATAAAGCACAGTTTTCTTTTTTTTAGATTTATGTTTAGGGTTTATTAAGTACTCACATGGCAGCTGACAATTCATCTGAAATATGTGAGCATCACAATAGTGTTTAGTTTAAAATATACACATCATGGTGAAAAGGAAAAGAATAAATTAGAAAACATAATAAAATAAAAAGACAAACATTTCAGCACATAGCCAGGTTAAAACAAGAAACAAAAACTGCACCAAAATATGAGCAAATATGTTTCCACATACAGTATATACCTGCACATGTATGCACACACCTATATATACGTAAATATATATACACATACCAATTTGTATACTCATCAAAAACAAAAGTTGACTAATATGACTTCACTACTCCATCCTCTTTTTCATCTGTGCACTTTAACACAATTTTGACTCTACAAACTTATTATGAGTCACACTGACACAGTTGTAAGTGAGCTTTGAAAATTCTGAATTGCATGACATCCGGCGTTTGTCTGTTTTCTCTAGTTTTGGTTTGCTCAGTGATACCAACTTTCAGAATCGATGGGAGAGGGCAGAGATGAGGAGAAGAGCCTTTCTCTTGCTGTACTACCTTCTCCGTTCACCCTTCTATGACAGATACTCAGAGTAAGTGTCTGGCTGGTTAATGCTGCATTTTACTGAAGAGGATTAAATTAATGAAATAAATCAGTCTGTTTTCCAAGAATTGTAAATATTTTTGGGTTGATAAAAAGGTGTACCTTGCCAAAGGCCTGCCCATTAAATACTTTTTCATTTCATTTCCCTTTAAATGATTTTAAATGGTGTTTAAACAGTTGTGTCTCTGCTGTTTCATCTGTTTTTCCCAGAACAAAGATTCTTTTCCTGCTGAGACTTCTGGCTGATCATGTTCCAGGAATCGGACTGGTAGCGCGTAAGTACAATATCTCTGACTGTCCTCCGCACGCATGCATTTTAAAGGGGAAATCCACCCTAAAACACTATAACGCTGTTAAAAAAAACGTCCCCATGGATAACTGGTCAAATGTAGACAACAGGACGTCACAGTGAGATATTTCCAGCCGCTACAATGAAGGATGATATCAGAAAATGTTTCAGCGATCTAAAACATCAGCGGTAAACATCAGGTTTTGGTGTCAGTCCCTCAGAATCAAAGAGCGAGGGCTTCTTTCTAGAGCCGCCATTTTGCACCAAGAGACGTTCGACAATCATACAGAAATCCATCGTAGAAGAGGAGAGAGACCAATTTCTCCACCCACAGGAACAGGAGATAGACCAGAATGCAATGCAGCAGAGAGACAGGTTGGGTTTTGAGTAAGAGGCAACTCTCAAAAACCCGCTCTCCTGCTCTTACTACACGATCACAAAATAACTCCTGGAATGCATTGAACATCACAAATTGAGTCTCTAAGTCTGGATTTTTCCTTTAAGACATTTCAATTTGAATAATCTAATGGCTCTACTATATGGGTCAAAAAATTGAATAGAATTAACAGAATTATTGCATAATGTATTGGGACAAGCATGTATTTATGGGAGCAGTGCCTGTTTTCTGTGCTGAATATCAGTCATTTTAATTTTCTCACTCACATAAACAATTCAGAATGTATTGTTGCCAGGTTTGATTGTGACTGATTGATCCTGCTGTCTGTCTGCTCAGGCCCTCTGATGGATTACCTCCCCATCTGGCAGAAGATCTACTTCTACAACTGGGGATAAGACTTCCTGGATCTGCTGAGATCTTGGACATATGCAAGAAAAAGAGGAAACGGCAAGAAAGGAACTGTCAGTCCGTTGCTGCACTGAAAGACTTGCTACATTATGGGTCCAAAAGCTATTTCCTGTTCCATCAAGGATCGATGTCAGGCAGACAGTGAGCACCTTAAAGTCGCCCTTAGCCTTGAACGGTTAATTATTTCTATTCTGGCAATTACATTTAATAAGAGCTCTCTTTGATTTAGAGGGATATGTACTAACGTGATTCTCATAACATTCTTTTTTAGTAATTAAGAAAGAGATTCAAGTTTTTCTGTTGTGTTTTCTCTGTGTGTTTTCTGGTGGGTGGCACCGCAGACTGTTGGCTCGATAAAAGCTAAACTTCTGCCTCATGTCAGGCGAAAACTGGAGAACCTTTCTTTGGGTTCTTCAGGATGTATTCTAAGACGTTCTCTGATCTGTGCCATCGTCCATACAGTGAAGACCTCGCAATACAAATGGATAAAATTGTTTGTATGATCATTTATTGCATATTATGTTTGTGATTAATCTTCCTTTGTTCTTTTTTTATTTCATTGATCTTGCCAAAAGTCCTCGCAGTGGTTTATTTGTCTGAAGAATGCAGGTGATTTTCATCCTTTCACCTGTTGAAGCAGCTATGCTTCTGTCACTATCGGCACACAAAAAACTTCAGCCAAGAGGGGACCGCTTGAAACCAAGCAGCAGTGAGTTTGTCCTCCACTTGTCAGCTAAAGTTGGCAACACTTAAACACATAAAACTAGAGCAACAAACTGAACAACCCTCTCCTCCACCAGCAGACATGGAGCCTCCATTCTGGATCAAATATCAGACTTTTTCATGCCAGGCTAAGGGTACAGGACAGGTACACACAAGTAAACTACAGTACCAATGGAATCAAGTCAAAATGAATAACATCTGTCAGATAATACGAAAGTACAGGAAGAACTTGTCCAGATGTGTCTTTTGCGTGTCTCTGATTCATCCACCTGGGTCTCCAGTTTAAATCACCGGAAGATTTCATGAAGTAAGGCTTCAGGCCTTTCTGTGTTGAATTATTTTTTATTGAGGAAGCAGGCGTAAAATACATTCAGTATTACAGATTTGTCCTCGCTTAAGATTTAGAGACAGAACGAACAAAGAGAAAAGAAGAAAAGAAAAAACAAAACAAAGACATGTATACAACTATCCCCTTAACCCAGCCCCCCTCCCACTTTCCCGGGACTTCACATCTTGTCACACCAATAGGGGGTATCGATATTGTACAACTGATCAGTTTGAATTATCAATGTATTGGAGAAGGGGATGCCAGATCCTGTTGAACTGTTTCAGTTTGTTTAATAGCGAGAACCGTATTCTCTCCAGGTGAGAAAGTTTTACTATTTCTTCCAGCCATAATTTGACAGGTGGGACCTCTGCCTTTTTCCAAAACATTAAAATAAGTTTCTTTGCTATGAGACGTGCATAAGATAGCAGTTGTTGTTGAGAGTTATTAAGTAGGGAAAACTGATCTGAGACTCCAAGCAACACCAGAAGAGGGTCAGGAGGCTTCAGCCCTTTCTGCCCTATCTCTACCCAACACCTTTCTTACATTGTACATCTACCTATGGCAATTCAACATCATGACTGATTAGACAGCGTAAAGGGAAGCTTTGCTGAAGACCGTCGGCTCACCAGCTACGATCAGCTTCCTTCGGTCGGCTTGTGAATTACATCACCATCGTCAAGAAAGAGACCCTGTTGAAAAAGTTTAGATGATGTGTTCTTTAAAGCAAGCGTTGGGTTTCACATTTAAAGACTTTAAATGGCATCTTTACTTCCTTGATTTGATTTCCTGTTGAAACATTGTTCAAAAATCTGTGATGGTTTTACTCGTTGGAATTTAGATTTACGCCTACTAGTGCAACATGAGATCACCATTAAAGATGCTCTGTTTTCCAGGAAGAAAAAGTAATGGGAGTTCATTTCATGGAGACTTTAAAGGAGCATTGAGTAATTATTACTTTTAGCGACCAGTAGGAATTACAGCAACATCAGCAGGTCTCTGGAACAGCCTACTGTGGGCTGTAAGTGACATATAAACAAATAGTCACATTTTCAGAAGTAAGGTTTAGAGGGAAGAAGCAACAGAAATGTCTAGCGAGGTAAAATGTGGTGGGAATTTGTTATTTTACTTAATGCAAAGAATGTCGGGATTACAAACCAAAGCCCAGATACAAGAGATTAAAAATCTACAAGGAACTTCTCACATTACTAAAGCCGACAATCCAGAGATTTAGCAAACATCATGAAAAGCAGGTTTGTGTGTATGGGAGAGCGGAGTCAATGAAGACAGGAGCAGGCCGCAAAGGTTTTCGATCTTTATTAACATATCGAATAAGTTTATTTTTGTAGCCTACAAATAAATAGTTGAATGTTTCATCCTTTCAATCCATGTGTTAATTATCTTTTTTGGACAGTTTATCACAGGCGGGACATACATAGTCAGGCATGGCCACAGTAGGGGGAAAAAATATGACACTCAAATCTATTCCACAGCCACAAAGAAAGAGAGATGAGGAAGTTTACAAAAGGTTTCCAGACCTTTTCGTCTACTGGATCCTGTCAATAATAATCAATCAATCATAACTGTGAGTGTCGAGTCTGCCTGGAATGCAAGGTGAAGGGACTGCGGCTTTGGGACGGTCCCACAGCAGAGCCGCATCAGTGACAGAAAACTGATTTGATCCATGTCTGCCTTCCCACTGTACTTCAACAATGCAGAATGCTTTAGTTGAAATGAGACACATTTGGTTATATTCACTTACACACCACTTATCCTACAAATTTATTGAATACAGCTGCTTATTGCGTATACGTAACTTTAACCTCTGGTGGAAGTACTAGGTAAAATAGCAGGACAAGGGCTGGTTTTCGGTGTCATTTTCCATCGCAGTAGGTAGTACAACAAGTTTATGAAAATAACAGGGTTGTCTTCATTTCCTGTTTCTGCCACAAGGGTTCCTTGTCTCCACTCAGGCATACCAGTGCCTTGTGTTACAATTAGGAGACAAATCATTTTGACTCGGGGCACAATCCAACAAGAGCAGCCTTAAGTGGTTTATACCAAACAGAGTCAGGAATATTTTCCATTGGCCAATATGTCTACGAGACTGAACGGATGGAAATGGCAAAACTAAGATATTTATTAGTCTCCCAAAATTAAAGATGAAATCATTGACGGGGGGGAAAAGAAAACACAAGAAACCTTTTCATGTTTTTACAGAGATGAGGCAGACTTGGATTCAACTGGCAGAAAATGACAGTGAAGTTGTTGTTCCTTCAGTTTTCCCTGAAGGTCGGAAAATATTTAACCGTTTGGGGTTGAATATTTTAAAATGAGAGAAAGTGTTTTCCCAGCTCAGGCATCAACTATTTGACGCTTGTTATCTCAGAACTGCACTCCACCCAAATCAAACCTTATAATTACAAGCTCACGTTTTGTCAGGGTGAGGCAACACGCTGAACCCATTGAACTCAAAACAGTAAACAAGCACTTTGTCTTCCTCGGTTTATTGGCTGCCAGTGCGTTATGTAAATTTAAAAAAATAACTAGTGGAAAAACTGTACTGTAAGTGAGCAGCAGGGAACTGAACACTGAATGCAATTCATGAAACATCTTAGATTCTTGTTCAAATTAACGCTGAACGGTTAAAATATATACTGCTCCTTTTCAAGAACATCCACAATAAAACAAAAACCGACATAAGCATGAAATAATATTTGATAATATGAATCAAAACAATACCTTGATTCATTTATAAGGAATAAAATATAGTAGAATTAACTCGGACAAATATAATTTTGAAACCTAAGACCAAAAACTCTTTCTGACAGTAAATTACAACAAAATTCTTGGTTTAGAAAAGACTATACCCCTCCAATGGTTTTTCCTTTATGAAAATAAAACTCAAAGACTCTGCTAACGAGAATGAGAAAAAAAAAAATAAAATACTGTCTCACTCCTGCAAATTGTCTCTAAAACACGGACGGGCGAGAAGGACGATTTCTCTCTCCATGCAATCTTTTCTACTTCCCGTCTCTCTCGTCCCGTCTCTTCCGCCCAAATGCACACGTCAGTCAGGAGGCTGGTTTGCTCTACGCAGTCGTTAGTACGTCTTCCCACAGCTCGCCGCTCGTCTCCCAAGGCCGTTCAGTACGAGCCGTAGCGATCCTGGGCAGAGAAAAAAACAGAGACATTTGTGTAGAGGTTCATACAGTTAGACAGGTGCTGTATCACTTCCCCTTTAAAACAATATTCCACTTAGTTTTAACATGGGGGTTATTTGGCACTTGACCGCCATGAAAAACAGAATATAAACCACTCAAGATCAGATGCAGCTTTTTTACTTCCCATTCATCTGAATGAGCCACAAAAATAGATTTAGGAGATCCTGCTCCTGATATTTTCAATTGGCATTTGGTCCAACGTTTTAGAAAATAATTTCACCAAATAGCATTCTTATTGATAGAAGAGAACATAGCGGAAGGATACCATTTAGGAGAGATAGCTCCTGTTTGGGAGACCGGATCCACTTTTATTTATAAATACTAATTTCAGTGTAAACCAAGGACAGAAATGCAAAATCACGACGGACCAAGGACTGCTTTGTTTTAAAAGCAGGATCTGTTGTTGAATCTGTTCACAAACATGTTGGCCTCATTCAAATGAATGGGAAGTAAAAATCCGAACGCTACAAACTCGTCCAGCTGCATCTGATCTCGGTGAGTAGTTTATATTCTGGTTTTCATTGCCGAATAACCCCCATGTTAAAACTAAGTGGAATATTGCTTTAAGCTTGAGGATGACACCGACTCCGCCCCTCTCTCACCTGGATCGTATTCATGACACCGTTGGCGAGGACGGCCATCTTGCCCGCCACGGTCTTCACTCCTTGTTTGAACTGTGCGATGTCCGGGCCGGAGGGGAGCACGCTGTCGAAACCTCCTGACGCTCCTGGAGAGGAGGAGGGGAGTCAGTACAGCAGGCAGCCGGCACGAGCCAAAACATTCACAGCATCAGCTATCTCACAGGAGTTTGAATTGGTGCCATTCACTAATAATTAATGAACGGCTGTGTCAGTGATGGGGAAATTAAAAGATTAAACTTGATTTCATTTTGATACCTTAATTCTAGCAGTATATTCAAATACTTAAACAAGAGACACTTGAGCTGCCTTATGTCCCGCCATAATCACCATGATATATTAAACAGAACCGGTTATGCAAATGTAGTCATTAATTAAGCTATTAATGCATTAGTGGCAAATGATTCTATGTCAACATACCTGTCTTCACATAACACATGGACAGTATTAATATGAAATCTGTATCTTAAAGCATTAAGGAGTTATAGTATATAGTATCGTCATTAATATGCACAATTATGTAGCAAGGCGTTTCGAAATCTAACCAGATCATCGACTCTACAGAACGAACCTGTGGGGCAAGTATGAAGTTTTATGTGCTGAACAATTTGTCTGCTAACAGACAGACATGCAGTCACACCCACATCAACATGATGACATGATGTCTGTATATATGTCTGTATGTCTGTATGCACAGAGATTAGGGCTGGGCGATATATCAATATTATATCGATCGTGATATGAGACTAGATATCGTCTTAGATTTTGGATATCATAATATCGTGATATGGCATAAGTGTCTTTTCCTGGTTTTAAAGGCTGCATTACAGTAAAGTGATGTCATTTTCTGAACTTACCAGACTGTTCTAGCTGTTCTATTATTTGCCTTTACCCACTTAGTCATTATATCCACATTACTGATGATTATTTATCAAAAATCTCATTGTGTAAATATTTTGTGAAAGCACCAATAGTCATCCCTACAATTTTGTCAATATCGATATCGAGGTATTTGGTCAAAAATATTGTGATATTTGATTTTGTCCATATCACCCAGCCCTACTTACAACTGAACATTTAGCCCACTTTGTAGAAAATACCGTGATATATATCGTGTATCGTCATTCAGCCTAAAAATACCGAGATATGATTTTTGGTCCATATCGCCCAGCCCTAACAGAGATACAGTCGCACCCACATCAACATGATGACATGATGTCCTACATACCATGTGGCATGAAGGGCAGAAAAAGAATGAACAAGCCTCAGGTTTAGAACATGGAGAGTACGAAGGGAACGCATGAGGAAAAGTTAACGTGAATTGGGACAGATGCATTAAGTTTGTCGCTCTTTTTGTTTTAAAAATCATTCTTCTTTGTTGTCTGAACAGCTGAATGAAAAATCAGATTTGGTTTTCATCTAATTTTGTCCCGCTCACTGACACAACATGAGAACAAATTCCACAATCCACTCCAGCATGATTTATCATAAGACTAATATTGTTTTTCCCTTTTCTGCAGTGTTTGAATTAATCCACACAGGTTTTTCCTGACAACGGGGTTGTCAGAGCTCATTTGGAAAACTTGCACACATACAAACACACACGGTTTTACCTGTGCGGTCACTGCCGTCCCCAAACAGGTCAGCTGAGCTGATGGAGGTGCTGCCCGACATGCTCTCCAGTCGTGTCTTTGCTTCATACTGAGAGGTAAAGCAACAGTGTCAGTTCCTGTTTATCAATGGTACTCAGTTACACAAAAGCAGACCTTGGCTGAGAGGTTGTAGAAAAGCCGAACACAGGAAGGTGACTTACAAGGAGGAGCAGTATAGTCAGTTAACTCAGATAATCAGAGCAGGTTAATACCAGACTCAGCCAATCTGTCTATAAAAAAACTCAATCCACAGACACAGGTTACAACTAGATGATGAACGATAATATTGAATTATCGCCGAGCCCTAGTTACAACTAATATAGAACAGCCATTGAAATCTCTGCCCACGATTCATGTCTTCCACTACACGTTTGCCAATACATCAATTTTAAGCTTGAAGAGGCATTACTGTATTGCTGCTGTTTAAAACAGAGACGAAGACGAGGCTCCCCACCTCAGCACTGCTCTCCCGACCAAAGAACATGTCAGAGGAGATTGCCTTGGCATTGGCAAACTTCTGCCTGGCCTCACTTGACTCTGCCACCGGCGCTGACACTTCAGCTTTCCTTCTACTGGGAAGCCTGGGAACAGAAAAACAACACACATGATGAGCTGTGGCCAGTCCAGCGTAACGGCCTGGGCATCGGACTGACTGGACTGTGACTGGTTTTACACTTTGAGGAAATGTGAATAAGGAAGACACAGATAGGCTGAGAAGAATAGAAACTAAATTTATAAGATGGGATATTTTGTTGTTCTGGAAGGGAAATAAGAACATTTTGAGAGAAGAGTAAATAACTAAAGTAACAGATGCTTTAGGAAACTATTAATTTTTCAGGAAACTGCCGAAAAACACCAAACTTTGCTAAATCAAAAGAATATTGTAAACTAGAAAGGTGCATTTTCTGGAGAAAATGCGTGTGATTGCTGAACGTGCAAACTGTTGCTTGTGACAGCCTATAGTAACGAATACCTAGCATAGGGTTAGTGTGGTGTGTGTAGGCATGTGTGTGGGTGTGTCCGTGTGTGTGTGCGTGTTTCTAAACGTGACTGACCGTGGATCGTCTGTTCAAACGTGTATCCAACAACGTGAATGAGAGAAAAGCTGGAAGGTACAAGTAGTATGAAGAGTAGGAAGAGTAGGAAGGCAGTAGAAACTACTGTGAAATAGAGTGAAAATGTTCTAAAATGTAACAGTACTAAGAAGTAAAAAGGTATGAAAATATGTAAAGAATTTTGAAATGAAGGAGAGTGAAATAAGCAGAAGAGCTTCATGTGTAAGAGAGCAGCAATGCAGCAGAAACTAGTGTGAAATAGAGTGGAAAACCGGTGTCAAACGTATGTTAATATCTCAAAAACTATACATCGCGTTGCTTATATATTGACATTGTGAGTGAGAGCAGAAGAAGAAGAGTAGTAAGGTTCTTAAAAAGTGCACGGAAGAAAAAGAATAAAGAGCGAGAATATTATACCTGTGATTGCTGACTCAGCAATCACACAATTTTCAGTGAGCTGCAAATGTAATTATTAGAGTCAGTGCTTTAGCCTCATTACAGATAGACTGAGAGTGAGCATGTGTGTGTGTGTGTGTGTGTGCATGAATATCCGTATGCAGGTACCTCTCTCCTATTGGCTGTATACTGGAGATGGTGACCTCCTCTTTGGGATCCTCTTTCTCCAGGGCCCAGGAGGTGGTGAAGGAGGCGGTTCCTCCCTCCGAATCCCATCGGGACCCAAAACCGTCTCCCACTGTAAACGGGTTGTCCTTATACCTGCACACCCATCAGACAAAAACACAGTACAGTTCAATAAGCTGTTAACTGGTTTAGTGACAGCGCTGAGTCCCTGCTGGCCTGGGAAACCTGCTCAACTTTCTCTCCATCATCTTTGTTTCTATGATCAAACAGCAGAGCAGGACGGACAGCAGGAAAAAAAACGTAACAGAGACAGAAGTAGGTGATGAGAGGGTCTTACTTTGGGGGTCCAGAGGTGAAGCCAGGCTCGTCAAACATGTCCAGTTTGGAGCGCGAGGAGGTCTTGGCCCCCACAGGAGTCTCCTGCTCAATCACCTGCATCTCTGACATCACCGAGTGAGACACAGCGCTGAAACAGGAAGCATACGAGCCAAAGGTAAACACACACAAAACAGCACTGTTGTGATTGACTGCACATATGCACAAACACACAAAGACTTTTTGACTACATGCTAAAAATGGCCATGCTTAGACCAAATATGAGGGATTGTGTACTAAAAGGGCAGTAGCTCTTTAACTGTTCATTATTTATGGTGGAAAAAAATATCAAAGCCGATAATCTGCACATAAACCGCAGCCATTTTACATGTAGCCTGAATGGCATGGAGCCAAAACAACAATTGTTGTCTAAATATATTTGGAGCCCGACTATGTGTGCATTGCTTTTAGGGTTTCCCCTTTATGTAATAATTATGGCATTGCACTGTGCTTTTGGGGTACAGGCAGGCAACTCCAAAAAATGGAATTTAAACAAAACAGGGGAAAGACGCCTCAAGATCAAATCACCTATGCATACCATTTTTATGTTTCAGTCAAAGGTTTTTCCTAAAGGAGATTTTGCCTTGAGAAAGTCCTGAAAATAAACACTGACATATTGAACTTCCAAAGGCAAATTAGTGAGTGCAGGATTCCTCACTGACCTTCTTATATTATATTAACAACAGCAGGTTCAGACGTCCCATTAGCCTATTGTTGTGACCAATAGCATGTTTTGACATTATTGGATGCAATGTTGTGAAGTAGATGTAAGCTTAAGAGTAGATACAGAGTAGTGCAGATGAGTAAAGCTCAGGGCTGCACTCATTTCACAAGAACATCCTGAGACAACATTCATCTTCAATCCATTTTAAGTGAAATGAAGGGAAGATGAACTCGGTCATGATCAGTGTGGAGGGGAGCGGTTTTGGGACGTTACCTCCTATTGCCAAAGCCCATGCCCAGTCTCTCGGCCTGCTCTCTCTTCTTGCCTTCCAGGCTCTTGATCTTCTTCTCCTCCATCTTCCTGTCGATCTCCAGCTCTTTGTAGGCCAAACGCATCGAGGCCACACTGCAACAGCCGGGACAAGTGACATCAGAGCACAGCTGGGGGGCAAAGGAGCCTCATACTTGCCCCCATAATGGCGTATACTTCACTGATCTGTATCTTGTCTTTGGTGGTCAATAGATAATGTTTTTGTAGGAACAGAATGTGTTGTATGCACTATTTTGGTAGGAGCAGAATGGAAATTACAAACCAGAAACAGCATCTATTAGGAGCAAATTTTAAAGTAATAATTTGCAACATTTACATAAGATAAATATCCTTTTTGCTACTCTCCATCACTGCCTGATGTTACACAATAGTGTTTCATCCAGTTCATGAAAACTTTTACATTTGCTGTTCTAAACACTCGGTGTCTGGTAGCTCTTTCCCGGGAAAAATCATCTGGCGCATAGGGCTGGGCGATATGGACCAAAAATCATATCTCGGTATTTTTAGGCTGAATGGCGATACACGATATATATCTCGGTATTTTCTACGAAGTGGGCTAAATGTTCAGTTGTAAATAGGGCTGGGCGATATTGACAAAATCAAATATCACAATATTTTTAACCAAATACCTCGATATCGATATTGCGACAATATTGTAGGGATGGCTATTGGTGCTTTCGCAAAATATTTACATAATGAGATTTTTGATAAATAATCATCAGTAATGTGGATATAATGACTAAGTGGGTAAAGGCAAATAATAGAACAGCTAGAACAGTCTGGTAAGTTCAGAAAATGACATCACTTTACTGTAATGCAGCCTTTAAAACCAGGAAAAGACAACACTTATGCCATATCATGATATGAGACTAGATATCGTCTAAGACGATATCTAGTCTCATATCATGATATCGATATAATATTGATATATTGCCCAACCCTACTGGTGCATAGGAAGTGATGCGTTTTACGCCTCTGTCAGTAGCAACAAGTGGTTTGTTTGGAGTAAATAGAAGAAGAACTGGGTAGTTATCATGAGCAGTGATAGCCAACATGGCTGAACAGTCAAAGAAAAGAGCGCCACCTACAGAAACTCAAACTTCATCAACAGAAAAGCCAAGCTCTGCTCACACTGTTTGATTGACAGGTGATCTCTGGGAAGTGCAGTGCAGAAACATCACAGCAATGCGTGCTTAGCAGCAACGATGCCGCCAAAATAAACACAAGTATAAATAGCAGAGGCAAAAAAATGATGTTGGACGACTTACATGGATTCCTCAGCTTGTTTCTTAGCCTCGGCAACCTGCTCCTCTCTCAGCTTCTCTGCCACCTGCGCCTGCTTCTCCACCTCCGAGAAACTCTTACTGCTCACCTTCTGGGCGCCGAGACCTTTCTTAGCTCCAAGCTGCGTGTGGGGAAAACAGTGTAAATAATTTGGGTCTAGGTTAGAGAGGGAAGGTGCTTTGTGTTATGGAGTTATATAAGAAGACAACATAAGACTCAAATAGTTCAGACGTCCTTCAGTGGACACGTTTCTTAAAAGGTGAAATAAGTACGATTTTTATTGTCCCAAGCACAAAATGACCATAATATATCTGCAGGGGGTTGATAGTTTTGTTTATCAATACTAATGACTCCACAATTACTTCACCAAGTGCTGAGATTTCTGGCTTTCAAAGCTCACTTGCTCGTCTCTATTGTGAAAACATAACATTATCATTTGTGTCATTTACAGGCCACCGTAAGCTGTGCCAAAGACCTGTCGATGTTGTCGTAATTCCTACTGGTCACTGATAAAGATCAATACAAGTCATAGACTACTTAATGCTACTTAATGAAATGTAAGAATGTAAGCAATAATAGCAACATTTAATGCCAATATTGAGTTGAATCCAGTTTGACAATAAAGGACAGAGTGCATCCTCTGATAAAGGTCTAGTCCGGTCAAACTGACAACAGCATTCAACCCATTAAAGCAGTTTCTATATTCAATGCCAAACTGGTGAAAGTTCCCTTTTTATTTTCCCTGTCCTGTGTTTTTCTGTAAAAAGCTTTGTATGCTGTATATCCAAAATCTCTTGTTCCATGGGAGCAAAGTCCTCACTGAGTATTGCAGTTCTCAAGATACAAGGTTTGTGGTTTGGTAAAAACATCACTCACCCCTTTTTTGGCAGCCATGGGCTTCTTCTTCCCAATTATGGAGGATTTCACATCTGTGATATAACAAACAACATGAGACACTGTTCCTCACTGGGCACAGAAAAACCCAGTATTATCAGTAATATCAAGCTGTAATAACAAACTGCAAGACATTTCAAATTTTTTTAAGCCTTCATTTAGCCAAGTAGGCCAATTAAGAACAAGTTTTACAATGACGACCTGAAATCAGAACAAGAAAGGAAGGCATCAGCTCAGTAAAAAGGCTAATATGGCTGATAATGCTCCCACAGCAGAGAAACAACACTGCATCACCTGTGAAGAACAGGGCCTTCTTTGGCTTTGCTTTGTTAATGCTGAGACTGCAACCAATCAAATCATTGCAGACACAAAGCATGAAACTTGGTTATGGACATGTAAGCCAACGCACCACAGCACTTGGAAGTTGGAACTGAGCTTATTAGGCCTTAGTTTCCCAAAACGCCTGTGACCCAAGTACTTGATGCATTACTTGCATGACAGCAAGTCAAAAACGTTTAAGCTCTCTGATGTTTGCCAATCAGCTTTGCTATGAGAAGAAACTAAATTTGCAAGATAGGAAATTTTGTAGTTCTGCAAGAGAAATGAGAACATTTTGAAAGAGGAGTAAAGAACTAAAGCAACAGACACTTTAGGAAACTATTCATCTTTCAGGACACTTGCAAACAACACCAAACTTTTCCATAGGTATTAGTAAGAAAGATGTGTTTTGTGCAAGCTGCTGCTTAGACTGTAACCTAAATCAGAAGAAAATCATAAATGTACAGTGAGCTGCAAAGGTAATTATTAGAGTCAGTGCTTTAACCTAATCGTCAGTGAGTCATTACACTTCCTGAGTATGGCACCAAAAAAGGTGTTGCAGTTCAAATACTTACTGAAAAAACAAGACCAGTACACTGATTACCTGCAAGTGCTTTGATTTTTCAGGCAAAGGTGCTCATACATCTCTGCCCTCTGCCTTTTACACAATGCAGTGGCCTTGTTGTTCCACATTTCTGGCTGGGAATACCAAATTACCTTCTCAAAGAGCAATTTATTTACCAGACATTTATCAGCAAATCAGCCCACAATTACCCCTAACTGAGCTTTTTGACAGTTTTAATAATAGTTTAAATGTCTTAAAAATATTTCCACTGCCTGAAAACTGCGGAGCAGCGAGTGAGCGGGGGCTCGTGAGGTGTCAATCAAGCACACAACCATGCCTCTGCAGCATAGCCAGCCAGTGGTCAAACGACAGACACACTCTAATCACCTGTGGGTATCCATGCTTCCTGTGATGCCAAACGCATGGAGTCCTCTACAGGACAGGACACACCAGAAAATCACAATCATATTCAAAAACACAGAAGAAGCAGATGTTATGTGAGCATAATGCTCACCTCGATATGGTTTCAAGCTAAATTATACTAAAAAATAGACTGCTACTGGTTGGATTTCTGTCCCTGATATTTTTTATTAGATGTTATGCTCGGTACATTGCGGTGCTATTTTTGTCTGAGCATCTTGGAGACAAAAAGCGAGATACAGGGCGTGTGCATAACTACAAGGTGTGGACTACAAGGTGTGGAAGTTCATGGCTCCAGAGAGAGAAAAGTCTTTGCTTTGACTGAAACAATTTGATGGGAAAATGTCTATGCAGTGAAGCAGGTCTACTAATCTACAGATTATTATTGTTTATTATTATTGTTTCTGTTCTTCTAACAGTAGGATTAGCTGTGTAGAAAGTGAAAGTATGCGTATACGCAGAAATGGATTATGTATTATGTTATGAGCTTATTAGAGTTTTACCCTAGTATACAGAGGATACATCACATTGGTAGACTGGAGCAAGTATGTATCCACTGAATAGCCAAAATGTCAAACATGATAAGAGAAGTTACAGATGAAAGTGCTGAGTTTTATGTTTGAGACAAGAAGGCAGTACAAAGCAGGCTGAACCGAGGCTTGTGACAGACTCACCAATGGAGGCTTTAGGCGATGTGCTCAGTCCCTCAATGCTCGGTCCTTCCTCTGGCTCTAGCAGAACCACATAAGATGACATCAGGGATCAAACAGCTAAAGCAACACATCAAATGATTCCTGTCTTTTATCCACAACTTGTTGAATTAAGTGCAATCTAAAATGAGTCCCATTTCCAGTTGACAATTTTGTGTTAAGTAAATCAAAATTGGATGACAGGACATTTGTAGAAATACACACCTCTACCTATTTTGTTATTACATGAGAACCTTGCTCAAGCCCTTTATAATGGAAGTCATTCAAATGAGTGAAATTTTCAAATGAGTGAAATACACATGCGAAGCCAAATCCAGTTGGATTTTAGCATTTCATAAAAAAACAACAGCTTATCACACGGCAGTTTAAAAACTCCTATTTACTGCTAGGTAATGTAATTGATGCCATAAATTTATCATGCTGGCAGGTCCATTTTTTTTTAACTCACGGTTGTTGGTGTCATCCTGGCCTTTGGCCATTGTGTCCATCAGCTGTGGGGCGATAGCGGCTCCGTTCTGCTCCGACAAGGTGGGCGGCGCCATGCTCCAGTCATTAGCAGGCTGGAAAAATGAAAACTACAATAAGCTTGTTTTTTTTGTTTTTTTACATTTTCAATTGAGTGCACAAGAACACATAAAGCCATGTCCTATGCCATAATTTAATATTTTAGATCCAGCAGTATTCCTCAATATCAAATTTAACAGGAAACATTTGCACCAAATTTTCCATCCTGTTAATGTTGTTTGTGATACTTGTTTTTACATGAATGCTCCATGATTAAAGATACGTTAAATCAGTTTTGTCAGATGTCTCGGGCTCACTGACTCCATCTTACTTCTGCTTTCTGCTTCCCTGTTTTCCTCTCCAAAATAAACCTTTCAACCAACAGCTTGTGCTGTCTGTGGTTAAATTAGGACCCGCCTGCTGTCAATCACAACCCATTCAAGCCAACTGACAAACCAAAGCAAGACACTCTGGTTTGTTTATTTATTTCTGTTTATTTCAAAATATTTATTTTGAAAAGAGACATGGGAAAAATAGCAAACCTCTTCAAAATGATAAAAGCACTGGAAAATGATCTAAAGCAATGTAAAAATAGTAAGGGAATGCAGGAAATTAGCAAAAACTCCAATCATGCTGGAACTTTCCTTTAAGGCTTTTTGTTGGATCTGCACATTGGCTGCACAGGCATTAGGCTTAAAGCAACTAATGTGTCACTGGTTCCTCAATGTGAAAGCAATTACATATTCCAGGCATCTGCACAATATGGAAACCTTTTCAATCACAAACTAATTTGAAGATAGTAGCTTTCCAGACCATGATTTGGCAAAATCCAAATGGTAACAAACCTGTGTGTGCTCTGCAAAGAAGTCTGTCTCTTTCTTCTCAGGGGCTGCAGCTGGAGTGCTTCCCACAGAAGAGTCAAACCATAGCTGCAGTGAAGACATGAGGAGTGTTTGAGGTGCTTGGATTGACACAATTTACTCAACAGTGTTCAGAAGCTTGTGGTCTGCAAGTTAATATCGCTGTCACTGCTGTCAAATGCAATCATGTATTCAGACATCCATATGGTGTTCAAGATAATCCACAATGCCACTCCCCCACCCCTGAAGATCTTTGTCCAACTCTGCTCCGAGAACACCAGCAGGACTACGAGGTCGACCTCAAGGGGGGAGTGTAGAGTTCCCAAAAGAGGCTCTGCCTATGCTCAATCCTCCTTTTCATTTAAAGCCATAAAGGAATGGAACAAACTTCCCACTGACCTGAAAGTCTGTACCGATCTCCACACTTTCTCACGCGAAGCTAAGAAATGGATTGTAAATAACCAATCATGCCTACATTAGTCTACTACTTTGCTACTACTAATTTATTATTCAAATTAGCATAATGTGATCTCACATATTGTGCAGTGTGTGTATGAAATGTGAAATGTTAGATGTGATTTTTTTGTACTTCAACATGTACTTTGTAATTTATTGTATTGTTTGTGCTGTATTTTATGTCGACCTGCTGGTCCATTTTATGTTCTCTTTTGCACATGGTCCCTGACAAATAAACTTAATAAACTAAACTAAACTGAACTTATCGTTTCATTTGTGGCATATTGCCTATAATGAGGTAATCGTATGCTGTGATTTGTGAACACCTTGTGGACTTTGAAGTAGATCTGCTGACATGGCCAGCACACTGATAATCACCTTCCTACTCTTATGTAACATGTCACTGATCCACAAGACACTGCACTGAATTCATGGTATTTAGTTTTATTTGGTGGAGTTCATTATTTGTTAGGGAACTGACCAGTGGGGTACAACATTAAAATCAAAAACAAATCGTACTACCACAAAATTATGTGAAGTGTAGCTAATACAGACTATGGGAGCAGGGTCAGAGGTCAGATCATATTTCCCAATTATGTTACTTCTAGATTGGATAGAGTGCTATTAACGTCCAATACACACTGTATGTCTTTAAAATGGACCATGGAGATACAGATTTTTAATGTGTATGTGGGAAGGGGGGGGGGGGGGGGGGGGGGGGGGTAACATGCAACAAAGGTCCTACCCAAGATTCAAACCCAGCATGTGGCAGGGTTTATTGTTATATCTTTTTCAGTGTTGTGTTTTCATTTGGTCCAGTGTGGGAATTTTCAATCTCAATTCCTTGCAAAATCTGCTCTGACTGGTAAATTAGACTCAAAAGCAGGGAGAGGAAAATAAAGAAACAGCCTTTGCCAACAAGAAGCAGTGTTCATAGTGTATGGAATGTAGCATATATTAATACTCACATCTGTGCCATACTTGGACAAGGCAGCATTGGCTTGCTGTCGAATCTTCTCCCTGTACATTTGGGCTGCACGACTATTGTACTTGGCGTTGGTGTCATTTGTGGAGCAGCCATGCTGGCGGAAGAAGGCAGTCTTCACAGACAGGAGAGAACAGAGGCAATGAGTGTGCTGTGATCTGATCACATTATTCACATTATCACTGCATAACTAAGCCCTAACTGTTGTCTGAGCTAGTTCCACTACGTAGGCAAGAGATGCAATTATAAAGATATTAAAAATAATTGCCATCTTTCAGAAAACTATTCAAACAATGTCTCTTAGCAGGTGTCTTCGTCATTGCCAGCATGTCGTAAACGTGACGCCTATGACTTACCGCATTGGCATTGCCTCCGACCTGCATACATCTAAGCTGAAACCAGTTCCAGTTGGAGTCTAACTCAGTGGATCTGAAGGGAACAGGGAGTAATATTTAAGTCAGGACTCACACAGTCAGCACACAGTATAACCCAGGTACACGTGATCGTGGTACTATTGGTACTTGGCAATAACAGTAACCGATTCTTTTCTCCTAGGCCAGTGACTAAGGAGAATGGTTACGCAAGCCTCTGTCAAAGAAATGTGTATCACAGACTGGTTATTACAGTTGATACACCACACCATTGTTGAGCTAAGCTGTAGTTATGCTGAAGCCTACCTGATGAAGCTGAGGTGCACTCCCAGGGAACGGTGAATGCCGGAGCAGTCGATGCACAGGAACACACCGTAGGGAATGCTTGCCCAGCTGGGGTTTTTGGCTGCACAGTCAAAGCATGCCTAGGTAGAAAGAACATTGTCATGGGATACTGTCATAATCATGTCTATTTATATAGCTCTTTATCACAAGCATGTCTCAAAGGGCTTCACATACCATCATATACATCAGTACCATATACATCATATATACTGTAGTTCATACAGAACAGCTATTACTTAGTAGAGCAGCTATAGCGAGAGATAAAAGCAGCAAACATTGGATGGCTAACGACGCTGTCTTGCGTCGATCGCTAAAGCCAGAGTTACGGCCGTTAGGTTTAGGGCAGTGGTTCTCAACGTGGGGTCCGGGGACCACCAGGGGTCCTTGAGGGGGTTCCAGGGGGTCCCCAGCAAATTGTTAAACTTCACGATTATTTAATTTACAAGAAGTTAACACAATTAGAGAACGTAGGAGAATGACTATTTTGAACATAGTTTCTCTGTTATCTCTCTACTTACAATTCAGATAGTCATGAAATTCTGGACAAAATCATATCAACAATAATAATATTCTCAGATTTGGGTCCGAGAGACAAAATCTCATCAAATGGGGGTCCGTGGCTCTGATGTGGACTAAATTAGGGTCCTTGATATGAAAAAGGTTGAGAATCACTGGTTTAGAGTACCGCATATTGAACCGTGATTTGTACAACCTCTCTAGATAACTAACATAACGTTACAGCTAGCTTAATCTAGCTACTAGCGCTAATCAAACACGGAAACAACATACTATGACATGAAACTAATCACATGGCTTTAAACAACACGCAGCAACCTCTCCAAATATCATCAGTCAGCCACTGCTAGCAGGAGCAGCATCCTGTCGACAACACTACAGTCAAATGTTAAGACTTCAAATGTGTATTATCGTTACTGTAAAGTTATGATATATCCAACTCTCTAAGGACGTTACCTTAGCTATAATGTTAACTCTACCTCATTGTACCACGTCACACGTTCACTGTTTAGCTTCCAGGCTCGGTATAGCTGAAATATGTAGCCTCCTAACGACCACAAATCGTATACGTGGCCTTTATGTTTGACTGTTTTACCGGTAGCGCAGGCTAGCTAACGTTAGCTAACGTTAATGTTAACGCTACATCTGAGCGTGTAGGCCCACAGCTATAGGTGATAGAAAACCTAGCTAACAGTTAGCCGGGTGACCGCTTACTATGCTGTGCTGGACAGATTAAGCTGACAGACTAGTGCTAATAAAAGTCACGTTAACAGGACGATACACGCACGTGGCTGTGTGTGTTTACGTTACCTTGTTTGTGGGAATAGATCTTAATCGTTTGAAAATTGTAAGGATTTCGGTCTTATTTGGTTCCGTAGCCATCTTGCCACTCTGACAATTTCCACACGCTGACGTCACGACGGGTCCTCATAAGCCCCAAACCTATCGAAGGTAAAACACAACTGAAACGTAAAAAAAAAAAGGCCACGAACGGTGTTACGTGTCTTCTTCTTCTTCTTCTTCTTCTTCTTCTGCTTCTTCTTCTTCAAATTGTAGGGAATACCTGTGAAACACTTTATAAAACTTCTCCTTATAAATGTACAAAATGAACATAGTTACATACCAAACAATGAACAACCTACATAATCAACAAAGGTAAAGTAGTATCACTTTAATTGACAAATACATTGATGTTCTAACCATTTGTCTTGGTGCCACCGGTGCCAAAGTTCTTTGATGGAGGGCAGCTGACAGCCAGTGACCTGCTTTGCATTATGGGCAATCTGGAGGATGTGAGTGGGCTGACTGTTTATCAATCTTTATGGAATAGGATTGGTTGTAAGACATTGAGCTTTCTATGCTGCTGCAGGATGAACATCCTCTGTTGGGCCTTCTTGATTAATGATAATGATAATGAATTTTATTTATAGAGCACCTTTCATACAAGGACAGTAGCTCAAAGTGCTTTACAGGATGGCAAAAGAAAACAGATAAGCAGAAGGAACATCTGCTGCCTGGTGATGAAAGTCCTCAACAACTGACCCATTGATCTCCTGAGCCTTGTATGCAGCGGTGCACGACTCCCACATTCTCAATCAGTCAATTCTGATTGTGGGAGTCGCTGAAATCGACTCTTTGACTCTTTGACTCCTTGAAGCCTTGTGCGAAGGTACCGCCACCTCCATGGTACGTTATGGTGGGATTATAAAGACCAACAAATGATGATTGCTGCAGAAGACCAAATAATTTATACCAGCATTGCATGCCAGCCATCTTTAAATACGCACCAAGCAAATAAAGAAAAACATCTTCCTCATCCTCTCTGTAGCCTACATGCTGCTGACCAGAATTAATTGGAACCATGAAAAGCCAGTCAGTGTACATAGTGTCCGGAAACTATTGAGTCTCCGTACATAAATCATAAATCATAAGCCGAAATCATCCTTAACATGTGGTAACTCTTTTGCGAGAGCATAGCCTCAATTCACACAAATACGAAATGTGAATAATGTTGCAAGACCAATAATACTTTTACACCAGTTTACCCTAAATCTCCTCTATATACCATTCTACTCCATGCTCAGCTCAGTACAGCACCGCTGGCTGCATGTACGTATGCTTTCCCTCTGCTGTATGGAAGTGCTATGGAAAACAGAAAATCATGAGATATGATGAAATCAATCAGGAAAACTCTCAGCTGTGACCAATCAGCTTTTTTATGATACCAAGACACACACCAAGAGTTTTGATTCCCAGACCCCGACTCTCTTGGGGTCGACCCTCCACCTCTAGCAACTGCTTTATATGACCAATATGACCAGTTTGCCTCCCTAAAGGCACTTTTGCTTTGCATCCATAAAGTCAGTAGAGGAGAAAATAAATACCGGAAATACCATAACCTACCCACTTCTTGACATTCTGGCCAAAGTCATGACAATGACCTATGAACTATATGTAGAGTTGATTTTCTCTTTAAGGCCTTATAAGTAGGATATAACCTGAGTTTATGATACTCCAAAGCAGTTGTGTCTGGGAGTTTATGGAAAACAAAAGCCATAATGTGACTCCCCAAATTTAAAACTTCTTATTTTCAGTCGTCTCTGCTTCTGACGCCATGCCGTCTCTTCTGATAATAGCAGTAACAAACAATATGTTTGCTGTCCTCCTTCACATCATTTGTAGTCATTGTTGAAAATTACCTGTTAAATGCCATGAATGGTTTCTTATTTTTTACAAAGCATATCGGAAATACTTATGGTTCGGCCCTGATCTGGTTATTCCTGTTGAGTGAACTCCAATGGGACTGCCTCACACTGACATTGAAACTGACTGAACAAGCTTTTGCACGAACAGATGCCACAAGACGCCATGGCGGCAAGTGCAATAATCCTGCTGTTGTCTGCAGTACTAGGTATTGCTTCAACTCAGGTCGAGTTTTATGGAGAAAGCGTTAATTTTATGCCTCTTCAGAAGAATAAGGATGGGACATTTCAGGTACGTTTTTCCATGAATTCAGAAACTGACATTTAATTTCTTTAATTTCTCAACAAATTACTTTCAATCAACAGAACAGCAAGATGGATCATAAAATTGGAGATATGACATAAAAGTAAAAAAAATCGAAAAACTTTATAGGTCTGTCAGAGCTTAACCTTTCAAATTGTTATTCGACAATTAAGCTATGCTGTTTGAAAACAATATGTCAACATGAGTAAATCGTGTTCATCCTATATTTTTAATTTTCCTTCTGTGTTGCCTGGCAGTTTGAGAAACTATTAATTTACCAGAGGTTCAGGTTTGCTCCTTGTGATATCTATGTCCATCCACATCAAAATGTGTTTGGGCAAATCACTAAGCCTCTGCCTGCTTCACAGGCCCTGCTACTATTGTAACTCTACTGTGCTGTGACCCCTCTGCTGTAACATATACTGTATGTGTGAGAAATAATGTAAACTAATCAACATGTAATTCACCACTGTATGCAATATGGTGTTCCAAAGTTGCTTAAAGAATCGTACAGCCATAAAGAAAGCGTCACAGAGATGCCAATAAATAATTAATAACTTTGTGATTCACTTCTACCTCATAATGTCCCATACACAGTATTTATTGACATGTTTTTACAAAACATTATGCATTTTTTTAAACCTTATCCAAGAGCAAACGTCCCGCTTCACACCCACACAGTTAACACACCTTGTCTAGTATTGCTTTTGTTTTTTTTTATCTTACTGAGGACGCATAATGCTATTTCAAACGATTCCTTCATGATATCAATGCTGTATCTTCCCAAACCCTGTAGGTGAGCTTCTATTATCGAGAGAATGGCAAGGGCAGCTGCGAAAATCAGCTATCCTACAGCTGTGAGAGCGGCGTCTGCACAAGCTTTGACAGAACAGCGGCCGTGGAAACAGACAGGGATGCCTCTGGTCAGGACAGGTGGTGCCAGTCTGAAGGACACGGCGCCGCAACCATCCCAGCTGACAAGTCCTCCATATCTCTGAGGTAAGGCGACGTGAGGGAAAACCCACTGAACGTATCTGGCTCTGATTAGGCGTCAGGCATCTAGGCATCAGGGGTATTGTGGGCGTTTCATCAGTTTCATGTGAATTACCGCTGTTGTGCAAGCTGCTGATTTGCTGCAGCCACTGTCTCACTGAAGCAAGGAATTTTAGCTGTAATATTCAAAGCTCACCCTTGACGTATGAAGTGTATTTTTAGCCCTTCTCTCCTCCCTCTCACTTGGTTAAGTCCCCACCCTAACACTTGCCACCTGAATGAGCTGTCTACCTAGAAACAGCATCTAACCTAACCAGCATCTGTAAAACCACAACCGGCCTTGAAGAAGCAGATGATAACGCGGCCAATCTGAAATTAAAAACAAGCAATGCAGGCCTGTTTACCGTCACATTTCATTTCGTACTGCTTTCCTCCATTGTTGTTGTGGTTATGACGTCCCTACGCCGAGCCTCACCCTGATAACCACTTCCGCATGGCAAATGGCCAAAAACATCAAGAACATCAGTGAGAAGCCAATTTCAGGCAAACAGGAGGACTTAAACATGAACACACAGGGTCACAGACAGACACAGACCGATAATGTATTTACTGTTATTTTAAAGCTGGAATCCAGGTCTTTTTTTTCCAGTAATAAATAGTCCATGGAATCACAGACAGAATTACTGACGGATAGATTTCTGTCCGTTTGGAACGTCAACGTGTTAGCCGCTATTTAAAAATAAAAAAAATAGAAACTTTCTGTCGGTCAAAACGGACGGAAATCTGACGGAGACGGACGCGTCAGTGGTGCTGCCCTGTCTGACAACAGACAGCTCTCATTGAATATGAATTGAAATGAACGTAGACAGACAGACACAACGGAGCAGTGTGGCCGCGCTACTTCAATGGCAAGATTCTCTGGTGTGCTAGTAATTTTTTCATCGGGTGTTCCTGCAGCAGTGGCGACGAGTGTTAGTAGCAACTATCCAATTGTATTGACTATTTTGATCACGTGAAATGGAATGATCAAAATAGGCAATACAACTGGATAGCCAATATCGAATGTTCCCTTTGATGTTCGAATATGGCAAGTATTGAATGTCAATGCCACAGCACTTGTGGCCATTAGGGCTGCCCTTGTGGGTTCCAACTATCCCTGGTCTCCCCTACCCAGCTCCTCTCTCAGCTTGTTCCCTGGTCGTTCAGCTCATGAGGGGTGAACGCCATTTAAGATAAGCTGTTCCCTCTTGGGACCCGCCTCAGTTGTTGTAAAATCAACCCTTGGCCACTGTGGAGGGAATTACTAAATATTATTCGAAACTATGAAAGACAGCATACCTTATGATCTGGTTGAACAACTAAATGAGTCATCTTGAAAATGTGTGTGTGTGTGTGTGTGTGTGTGTGTGTGTGTGTGTGTGTGTGTGTGAATTTCTGTAATATTCCAGTAGGTTCTCATGATACAAAACTTCTAACACATTCCACCTCCTTCATTTTAGCGCTTCAGGCTGCTGCTGGGCGTCTAACATCGGTGGAGAAGCAAACTGGACCGCTTCTGCAGAGTTGGACCTGGGAACTCGATCTGACACACACACCTTCAACAACTGTCCTGTCACAGCAACGGTGGCAACTTTGCGGTACAAACCTTTCCTTTCAGTCTGGAAAACAATAAATAATACACCATGGGGCACAGCAGGTAGAACAGAGCACCAACACAACCAGTCCATACAGATACAGATCTGTGTCTGCACATACACACACAAAGACATGCAAATACAATCACAGAAATAATGTAATTTGGACTGTGTTTGTTGTGTTGTTTTTGTAGTATACTTTAAATATAATTTTTTATGATTGTTTTTAATCATCCTTACTTTTTTACATCAGCAGTGCTATAATCTAAAGATCTTTCTCAGCTAAAAAATATCAAATACAACCAAATATTTCCTGTGACATCTGGAGCTATAGATGGAAAATATAATTCAAAACTTACCACAACCTAAATATGAATTCTGAGACACTATACACAATATACTATAAGAAACTAAGCAACGCTCTAAGAAATTTTGAACAAATATTTGAAACATATTTTAGCTGAAATGAAATTCAGTGAATTCTGTGTAGATCTCATTCAAAATTTCCCAAATAATTTAATCTTTAAATGTACAAGTCAAGGGGTTTTTGCACAATTTTGCACAACTAATTTCATATGATATAATATTATATGCAGTAATGACATTCAAATTGAGGTGAATTTTTGTGCTCATGCTCCATACAACGATATGAAATTATACCAGTTATTACATTTATGGTAGGCCTACATTTAATGTGCTCCAAATGGATTTTCATCTCACAGCATGTAGTATGCTTTGAAAACAGTCTGGATTTCAAAATGTGTACCAATGAGCTTTATCTATCTGTAATCCATATTCCAAACCATATTGTGTGTTCATGCTGTGTAGGGCGCCCCAGAACTGTTTTTCAAGGCTTCGTCTTTTGGCTCACGATCTGGATGGAGATCATGTGAGATGCCGCTTTGCTGCAAATGCCAGTGTAGACGCAAACGTTGAGCTCGATGAGGTAATACATTTCACGTAATAAATACATACAGTACATCATAACAGAGCAAAAATAGGCCTAATATGAAGACTTTTGACTTGGAAAAACTGGTGTAAAAATCAAATGTTTAACATTATCAATGACAACTTAAATCAATGTTTCACTTTAGTAGAACATTTTTACCCAGATTTATTTATTTTATTTAACCATTATTTAACAAGAGGGACCTGGCCAAGAAAAGCAGCATCAATGACAGACATAAAGGCTTCAGACACACAACATAAAACAATATAAAGCATAAAAACATCAAATAAATTTAACACCAAATAGCTTATAGTCCATAAAGTCCATATAATATATATAATATTCACACGTTAGGGGCAGACAGCAAGAACAAATCACTAGAATGATAATATTGACCAATAACTGATTTGTATTGAATACTGCATAATGAATAATATTAACCCTGGTTTTATATCACTAGCATTCATTTTCAAAACAGTAGTCATACTTCTAAACTCATATATGAACTATGGTGATGTGACCTTTGATTTTTTTTTTTATATCCTCTGCTTATAATTTTGCAAGGGATAATTTAGCCTCTTTGCAATTATCAAATTTAAAAATGTTATTATCAATGATAAAAAAAAAGTTTGCTTTTTTATCAGAGAGAAACACTGCTTTAATTGTATATAGTAAAATTGATGAGTGATGTCATTATTTCCTCTCTGTAAAACAACAAGTGCTTCAGATGAATGCTAATGATCATCTTCATTTGATTTCTCTGTATCTGCCCAGGATGAGTGCACAGTGAAAACCAAAGGCCAATTAGGCGTGGGTGTCCATGTGTTTGATGTGGTGCTGGAGGACTTCTCCACCCAAAACGTCACCTTGTCCTATGCAGACGGAACATCTGCGTTTAGAGAGGCCTTCAACAAGTCTTCCAGCAACAACCTGCCCCCCTTCTGCCAAGTCGCCCTGCAGTTTACACTGGAGAGTAAGGGACTCAGACACACAGCACCTGCAGTGAATCCCTCAGTCGTATCACTTTTTTGTTTGAGCCAATAAAGTTTAGATTTTATGGACTGAAACAATTCCCAAACAAGACAAAAGACAATGGTGGCCAAAAAAATAGCAGTTAAAGGGGAAAACTGGTGTCATTTAGAGTTATAGCCCATTTAATACTGTCTATATCTATTTACATTTCCTTTCCATTTCATTACAATACATGTCGTGTATAATCAGAGTTTTTAAAATTTCATTGTTCAATTTCAAAAAGTTTTTCATTGTTTTTAAAAGGTGAACTTCACAGTGTCAAACCTAGTTTGACATTAACCGCTGTCCCGGCTAACAAAGACACCCCAAATAAAAAGACATAGACGAGATAGTAAAGTTTTAGAGGTGACATGTTTCTGAGGGATTATTTCCTGGAGGAGACTTCCATTTCTTCCTGTGGTGTCAGCTGACCGACAAGAGGCAGAGCGGAACGTAACGCAGCGCTGAGATGAAAACACTCAACTCAGCTCAATGAAAAAATAAGGAGAAAACAGAAAGTTTGACCAAACCAAATGAAGGCTTTGTGTTTACTGTGATGGATTCTCTTGCTCTGTGGAGCAAGAATGAATGGCAGCAAATGTCTTCTTCTGAAGAGAGGAAAACGAACCTGATATCTCCAACTATGCTGACTGACTGTGTGCAGACACCAGTAATAATGTAAAGGGAGGGAACCTCGACCATTGGCACAAACACAAACTTAAAAATATTGTTTTCTTTAAGCTCTCAGCTGACCAATAGTTCCCTCCTCACAGAACAATTTGAATCACTGTAGATATATGCCTGTTTGTGATCTAATTAACTCGTAAATTGTCTTAATAACCTGTTGTGTCTGTGTTTCAGTCCTTCCTTCGGTGCCAAACTGTGTCGCCGGTCATGTGCAGCCCCAGTTCCTGTCTCTGACACCCTCGTATGGCGATGTTCGTCACGCCACTGTGGGCAACAAATTGAACCTTTACGCCCAAGCACAGGCCAGCCACGCAAAGTACATACCTCCTATTGCATCACAGAAAAAAGATCATCCTGCATTTCGGGAACCAGTATTATGTAGAATGTACAGTATGATCTTGCATTCCAAGTAAGCTGCATGGATAATCATTTCATGTTTCTTCTTCTCCATTTTCTTGAAGGATCTATGACTTCCAGGTCAGCGGCCCCCAGAACATGACCAAAGAGTTCAAGATCGGTACTTTCGGGAAAGCTGAAGTCACTCTGAGCTGGACGCCACAGCTCAAGGACCTGCAGCGAGTCGTCCCAGTCTGTTTCACTGCAGAGACGAGCGAAAGGTGTGTGTGTGTGTGTGTGTGCGTGTGTGTGTAGAGAGATATAATCAATTTCCTGGTTGTTGTACCATCGGCTTTGTGTCGTATTAGCAAGCTGAGATCTACTCTTCCCTTGAATATGCTGAGGTGATCAACCAGCACTAATAATTAAACAAAACATGCAATGGGACCTACTGACTGGTTCCTTAGAGCTTCTTTGTGCTATCAGGATATTCTAAAGAGCAAATGGTGGCTAACAAATAGTTCACAACAATACACAACAATAGTTCACCCTCTTGTTTTACATCAAAGTGAAATATCAGTATTTTAGTCAAAAATATTGATATTTCACTTTGATGTAAAAGAAGAGGGTTACAAAAAATTGGTTTGCAGAAGGGTTCTGCACTCTTTCACATTGTCTCTCGAGTCTCTTATTAAAAAAAGTACAAAAAAAGTTCTAAAACAAACCCCAAATGTTTCAATATCCCGGGTCTGTTCTCTTAAATTTCAATAATCCAAAAGAGCACATGATCAGAAAAACATCATTATTGTTATTCTATAATATATTCACACACCTGGCTTTTTCTGTCACAACAACATAACAACAATAACAATAACGAAAATAATCTCTTCTTGCATTTGCTGTCATGTAGCCTTTACGCCTTCTGTTTTGTTGTCATTCAGCCAATCAGAGATGAGGTGTGTCCTCGTCATGGTGACCAAATCATCTCAAATGAAAGGTTTGCTGAATCATTTCTCATTTTTGTAACATTAAAAAGACTGTATGTGATGCCACCTTATGAGCGTTGTGACAAGTCATATTCCATCTACTGGTTTGGTTTAACGCTTGATCAAACTGAGAGCATATTCCATATTCATAAAGAACACAAGCACTCGTCAAATACCCATACTTTGTTTTAATACTTCCATTTCCATTTACTAATAACATCACAGAGAGCTTAATTCTCAGTATTAATGAAAATGTTAGGAGTTACAATTTACCTTCAACTCCGACAAACCGGGTTCAGTTCCCAACTCAGTTTTCTACTGAGAGTGAGGTTTTAATTTTTAGAAAAGGTTTTTATTTAACCATGACTAAAACCTTAACCCTAACCAAATAGTTTCAGCTTTTCACATAAAAACAGGTGAAAATGGCGTATCCAATTCCTGCTATTGTCACATAATCCAATTGTGGTGGAGGAACTTAATCCTCGTATAATTCGGGTTTGTGCTCATTTAATGAAATCTGATGAGGCTGTGTTGTACTGATGGATATGCAGTTGATACGCAGTGTGATCTACAGGTAATGCCATAGTAACGTGCTCAGCCAACCGGATGACAGTTGCCCTTGAGAAAGCTTCCATGCCCGACATCGACGAGAACTGGCTTAAGCTGAGAGACCCGACCTGCTCTCTCACTTCCAACGACACTCACATCATGGGCACCATGTCGTTCAGCACCTGTGGCACCAAAATCGAGGTATGAGAAGTCAATGAAGAGGAAAAAATAGATTTTTTCACCTGTGTGATACAGATATTATTTATGGCAGTCTAAAAATTTACCCACTGAGCAATTTTACATTGATTAGCAGTTTAAAAGACATCTAAATGGCTATAGACATCTACACTACAGCTGCAAAATTAGGCTACATAGGGTTTATAAGTGAAAGTTTAGTAGACTTCTACATCTTTTGGGGTAAATGACAAAAATGTGGCATTACCTTGTACATATGGACTTCTCTGGTGCACATTTTTTATATTTACAGTTCTTTATGCATTGTTGAAACATGCAAAAATGTATTTAGTGCTTAGTCTAAAACTTGGCTATACATAGCCCATGATACTGGGCTATATTAGCGCTAAAGCATAGATGCGACATTGAAATGAGAAGAAGAATTTAGGGATCTTATTTTTTCGATAGCAATGAAAGGATTAGATATATATAATTTTCATTGTATAGGTGAAAAAAGTAAAGCTGTCAGGGTAAGCCCAAAATGCCTTTCCTTTTTCGTTTCACTTACTGAAGGGTTTTCTCCTGCCTCTATTTGTCTTGTACAGGATAAAGGTGACTTTATTCTGTTCAAGAATGAGATCCAGTCCTTCGAGCAGCCCAACACAGTTATAACCCGGAGGAGGGGGGTTAATATCGACTTCTCTTGCCAGTTCCCCAAGACCATCAGCATCTCAAGTTACTACGAGCTCCACAAGTCTGACTATGTTTTCACTGAGTCCAGCTTTGGCAGCTTTGGCTACACTTTTGAGATCTTCACCGATTCCGGTTTTACCAGCAAGGTACCGGCCAGTGCATATCCAGTGGAAGTCAAGCTGCTGGATATTATTTATATGGGCATTGAGGCTGAATCTGAGCTACCGGATGTGACTCTGTTTGTGGAGTCATGCAAAGCCACTCCTGATGACAATCCTGAGGGCAGCCTCTTCTACAGCCTCATCGATAACGGGTGAGTGCTGAGCTGAACACGTAGAGAAATATGTGAAATATGTGAGCAAACATGTAAATCACAGTTTCTAAAATGGTGACCAAAAAATGAAAAATGAAAGAACTTGGGTCTTTGATATACCTTGTGTGTAATGCATTGAAATTCATTTTTGTTAAAGGTGCAAGACGGATGAGACTGTTAAAGTCCACACATCTGATCCAAAGTCATTCAAGTTTGAGGTTCAAGCCTTCAAATTTACTGGCAACTATGACCAGGTAACTTTTGTTGTGATACATTATACTAAACTAATACCAGAATATTATTTACACAGCTGGAAAGATGTGAAATATTGTCTTAACAATGGGGAAGAGCCAAAGAACCACAGTCTTTCTGACTAATGCCACGTTCACGTCAGATTTACTGTAATTATAACCTGCCGACTGGGAAAACCCTAATTGCAACTAGGTTACGGGGGAATTTTTTGCGGTCTGTCTCCTGCTTGGTGTCATAAATTGCGTAGGTTTGTCAACACAGGCAGTAAACATAGAGAAGCCACCGATATTGGCAATCCAAGGTAATACAAATTAAAATGATCAGTTATATATTCACAATACAATCAAACCTACTTATGAAAATAAATATCTGCTGCAGTTAATTTATGGTTGATTTTAAATTCATAAATAAAAATCTGGGCGTTCCAACAACACTTGAACGCTTTCAAGTTGTAGCAACAAGATGATCATCCCATTCATCTGCTTCTTCAGATACGATGTGAACGCGACATAAGAAACGTTAGACTGAAGCCCAGTGAAAAGGGCAAGGGGTAAGGAGCTATAATATTAAAGACTAGCACTCTTGCTACTAACTGAAAAAATGTAATCTAGCCATACTATCTAGGTTAGCTAGTTAGCTTAGCTGCGTTTCAAAGTCCAGACTAACCATATATCTAGGTAAGCTAACTAGCTAGCCTGCTGACCTCATGAACGCCATGGTCATGAGTGAAAAGAAGTAATTTCCATTTATATTTTTATTTATATTTATATTTTGACCACAAGTTTCTTATTTGACATTCAAGTTTGCCAGTTAGCTAAAACTGTGATTCTTTCGCTCCGCCTACTGAGGTTTAACTACGGTGACCAGATGTCCCGGTTTGTCCAGGATTGTCCCGGTTTCAAGATTGGTGTCCCGAGTCCCGACAAATATCTGTAAAACACTAAAATGTCCCGGTTTTCAACATTCACTACCAAACTGTCCCGGTTTTCACCACAATTAAAATATTAATAATAGTATTATACTTGTTTTCAGCGCTTACATAGTTTATCATGTTCTGTCCCGCTCATTATTACCTAACCCAATCAAAAAACATAAACAATGCCACCACATAAACTATGTTTTGGTGGATTTTTGGAGACAAAACATAATTTTTCGTTTGCTGAGGCTCTGTCCATGGTGTTGAAAGGTGCAGTCACTAGGTGTCCTAAGCGCTGAAATAACTGTCCCCCATCCTGATGAAAACGCCTATGGTGCGTGCATAAGCGCATACATGTGCGCGTGCATGAACGTGCGATACACTTAAGGGTCCCGGTTTGGGGGTTTGAAAATGTGCTCACCCTAGGTTTAACTCAACCGATGAATTACCCAGAAGAAATGTTTGCAGAACTGAAACTCTGATCTGCCACCGCTTAACGCCTTCCACGCCATCTGCAGGTGTACATCACCTGCTCCGTCATCCTGTGTGAGACCGGGAATCCCTTCTCCAGGTGTGCCCAAGGCTGCCTGAGCAGTCCAGGACGCAGACGCAAGCGAGCGCTGTCCCTGGAGACAGCCAGCCACTATATCAGCCAGGGGCCCCTCCGCCTGGTCAGGCAGGCCGTCCCCAACGCAGCTGTGGATGAGCTGCCGATGCTGAGAGAGGCTGATCCGCCCATCGCAGGTTAATATGTGCATGGAATGGATACTAGAGATTTTTCTTCTTCTGTCACTTCCTCTTGTTCTGTACGTTCACTTTTGTTGAACACTGATGAATAAGTGACTCTATCTATCTATCTATCTATCTATCTATCTATCTATCTATCTATCTATCTATCTATCTATCTATCTATCTACCTCCAAACTAAACTATGCTTTCTATCATTTGTCTTTCAGTGAAGTCTTCAGCATATCCTCCAGGCACCAAAGCACCCGAGAGAGAGCAGGGAGGCTGGGCCATCCTCGGCACCAACATCAGCACCACAGTCTTTGCCAGCTTGTTCACTGTGTCCATAGTGGTGCTCGCTGTGGTTACTGGTTACTTTGCCAGGAAGACAAGAGCAGGTGACCGCAATCCCCTTCTGGTTACAGACTGGGAGAACTGAGCAGTGGGATCGGAGATTTAGTGGAGGGGTAAACCCAACTAACCTCAGTGTACCCATCCTTTTGAGGCTCATATAAATCTTTAATAGCACACATCATATTAAATAGTATCAGACAAATGCTAGGGTCTTTTAAGGAAAAAAGCATCAACTTTTCTAAAAGTGTCATTGATTTTGGTTTCTATTTGTAGTTGTTTGCCATACGGCGATCACCAATAGAGCTCATAGTTCACCCTCCTTTTTAATTTCCACTACATCACTGATGGGGATTTTACAGATGTCTAGACACATGCTACATAGACATTCTTATAAGCCAGTTTCAAGTTATAGTAACATAAAAAAAAACACACATTTATGTTAATCATGATATATTATAATCCACAAAATTATTATAGTCCACAAAATTATTATAATCCACAAAATTATTATAATCCACAAAATTATCTTCAGGTGTTGGAAGTCACTTTTCTGTTAAACGTTTTTGTATTTCAGTACATTCATTATGGGAGAATAACATCTATTTTAGAGTTTCAGTTAAGTAATATTTACAGTAAACTTTTGTGATGCAAAATCCTCTAATAGATTTAATTTGGGAGACTGAAATATTTCAGGAGACTATGAAAAGTTTTAATTTGTAGTTAAAACATGTTCATACGTTCTTGTCACCTTACATGCTGCTTAACATGCATTTTTGGTTAGTTGGAAATTTTATGTCTGATTACAAAATGTTCCATTGTGTAAACAGTTTGTTGCAGAGTTGAGTTGTTCCTACATTGAGCAATAGGGCAGAGTCTTTGCTCCTTGCTCGCCTTTTTAGCATTCACTGCATGTATTACTATCAAATGTCATGCAGGACTGGTGGTGAAGATAATGAGTAGTGCAAGCAGTCCATGTAAAAGATGGGATAAGCAAAAAAACCTCCTGGCTTCATAGTTCACTATCATAAATATTTATTTCTGTCATTTGAATGGGAAGTGACTGTTTTTTCACAATATAAAGGGAAATATGTATTTTTTTTTTATCAATATTTGAGTTAAATCTTGATCACATAATAAACATTAAGCTATAGTGTGTGTGTGTTGTTTGTGTGTGTCATGAATTATTCTTTATTGCAACCTCCATTGTCTTTAACTTTCCAGTAAAAATCCTCAAACAGCACAAATATACTAATTTTACTGCTATAAAAAAAAAAAAATAATACATGGTATGTTTAGAGGGAACATGGTGTAAGGCTGGTGACACACTTTAAAAAAGAAAGTTTTATTAATGATAATAATAATGTGGGCATAATAATTTGGAAACTCCTGTCCCACAGTGAATGTAAATTACAAGCCTATCTACTGTTACCTTTTTTCAGCACACATTAACCGCTTCTCTCCAGCCAGTGTTTTTTTTGTTTTGTTTTATTTCACTGCACATTCATGCACGTTGCATTTAAGTGCATATTAATACACACACTGACTCGGTGGATCATGCGAGTTCCTGTGAGTTTAGAGGGCCTGATGTCAGTGACGTATCAGCAAGATAATCTTAGTTATATTGTTGTTGAAGAAAAGTTCTGGAGTCAGAGGTTTGTTTTACTTTAATATATATTTTATTGAAGGGGAAGTCTTGCAAGAGGAAGAGATGCACACAGCATGACGCTACATACACTTCTTCAAAGGAGAATAGATTTGAACTGGTCTTCATGTATCTTCCAAGGACGTTACAGAATGTGCTGACATCGGACCAGGTCACAGAAGCAGACTTAAGGCAACACATGTTATGTCTTAGTTTAGAGATTCCACAGATATTCTGGGACATACAGGAGCCACTGTGACAATTATGGCTCAAAGATTACAGTGAGGTGACCATACATTCCCAGAGGGGGACCCCAGTTCAGCTGTTAGTACATGTATGTTAAATTTTCTTCCACAGTTCCCCCCTTGTTGATTATGAAATCAACAACACTAAATGTAACTAAAATTTAACTAACCTCCCACATGCCCTAGGAGTTCTGTCCGCCAGTTCCAAACGAACTGATCACAAATTACCCAGAATTTATAATACACCGGACAGAGGTCCTAAGTCAACCTGACCTCTGAAATAAAGACTCTTTTGCATTGCCAACACCCAATCTACCATGTCTGGTCCTGACAGTGGGCTGGGAATCAAAGGCATCCCCTCTCCTGAAGTATCACTCCTATATATGTAGGTACAGGGGAACAAGATGTGAAGTTATGGGATAAGGGGATAACAATTCAGGAACTTACAAAGAACTTATACTGTAGTTATTTTTTAACTATTCTATTATTACAGGGTATGACCTACTGAGCAATAATCTGGAAGTTTGGGAGGAATTTAGAGAGAATTTATACTGTAGTTATTTTTTAACTACTGGGTACCTATTCTGTTATTTCAGGGTACAGTATGACCATAAAACTGAGCAAAAATCTGGACCTTTCAGGGAAGATGGAGTGATGATTTCTGCAGCACTTCATAAATCTGATGTGATTTTATTTCAGAATGACCTTATTACCAACACACAAGCAAACTACATTACTTCTTTATAATTTTGGAGTAGGCCTACTTAAAATAACTACGGAGTAGGCTACATCTGTGCGTTTACTTCGGAACAAAGGATGTACCCCGTAGTAACTCTTTACTAAAGGATACAATTTTAAAGATAAAACTCGGCAAGGCTACACCCATTACATTGTGGGAAGCTGCTAAAGCCACGTGGGGAAATAATAGCATATGCCGCTTTGAAAAAGAAAAAGTCACAAAAGCAAAAAATAGGAACACTGCATGATAAGGGACTGAAGTTACATTTGAATTCTTTAGATTTAACCAAAGTGTCAGAGGGCCAAAAGACTGTCAACTAATTCGATATTCATTTATATTTGAAACGTGCGAAGCATTTGGATTTCATGAAAAAATTATTGCATGGTTAAAAATAATGTATCAACATCCAAATGCAAGAATTAGAGTAAACGGGACATTTTCTGAAGTATTTAAACTAACAGGAGGGACAAGACAACTTTGTCACCGCAGATATTTGCGGTATGTATGGAGTAGGGTTTGGTGTTATTGATAGAGACTCATGTATATATGGAATGTGGCTTATTTATTTTCTAAACCCAAGCAGAATGGTGACAGTGGGTTTTGTGTTTAAAAAACCTATGCTGAAACTATCATGAAGCCTTTTGTAAACATGATAAATAATCTGGAAGTTATTACATAGTAAACATGAAAACGGTCCAATTTGACCAAAACATCACAGAAAAGTTGAAGGCACAGCTGATATTCAGGAAACATTTTATTTAAAGAAATAAAGCTTTGAATTGAAGAAGTATATAAAAAAAGAAGAATCATCATATCACCTTGACATGTTAAGGTGGGAGTATATTCACTGAGAATGTTCACTAGCTTTACAATCTTGTGAACAATTACACAATTATACAATACAATATTACAAGAATAAAACACAATGTTCTACTGATATATCACCAGCAATCAGCAGCATCAGCAAATTAGGCTTATTCTGCATATGTTGGTCAAAATAAGTCATCTGTCAAAATATACAAAACAGCCATCCAACTGGTGATATGGTGATATGCCACAGCCAAGCACTATATGGAGGCAAATCATGGCTCCTCATCCTGTGAGGTTTCTCAGTTGGTCAGAGAGAGATGTTCGGGATACAACGATACAATACAATAATACAATAATACAATAATACAATGTGTGTGTGTCTGTCTGTCTATGTCCTCTTGCGCCTGAAGAGGCCACAGAGCCAAGAGACCCACTTTTTCTTCTCCTTCTTCTCTTTCAGCTCTGTTGTCACTGGAGCAACCTGTCAAGTAAAACAAAATGTCAGATCTTATTTGTACCTGGACGGTTGGTCTGTTCTTCTCTGAGGTAAAATGATATGAAAAGCTAAAACTGATGTTTCCTTTTGCATTGTTTCTGAGCATCATGTTCATACTATAGCAGTAGGAAATGGCCTGTGTTTCAGGAAAGTTACAGTTTACACAGTACCATGGTTAAAGAGTTTTAGCTTTGCAGTAAAACTGCACTGAATGTAAGAAATACTAGGGACATCTTCCTGATATTGAGTTGCAGCCCCACAATCCACATGTCAATTTGTGCTTGCTATAGATTTAATGAGGGAAATCAATAAGGGATAATGGCTTTTACCTGGATTCACCTCATCAGTGTACTTCATGAAAAGAGCAAGTGTGTCCCTAATATTTTGTCCATTCAGTGTATGCCTTAGGTTTAACACTAACCATGTGCTGCAGACTGTGACTTTGAAAACATGTTGCTTTGAATGTTGACTCACCTCCAGCTCTGTGCTCCAGAACTCCTCCCTGCTCTCCTTGCGCTCCTTCTGCAGACGCAGCTCCAGCAGGGTCTGGTCTCTCTCTGTCTCCCCCTCCTCTCGCTGGACTGGGATGTTGACACTGAATGGGGTTTCATCTCCGCTCTTGGTGCCTTCAGCGAAGCTCACAGAGGGCTTGAGGTGGTTGAGGATCTCTGTGGCTATGAGGCTGCAGGCCAGCAAGGCGATCTGAGGATCCTCCATCAGCCCTTGTCTGCTCAGCCAGATGTTAGGAAGAGCCTGATTCAGAGCGACTTTGAGGGGCCAGGACAGATCCAGGCTCAGTTTGATCTGCGAGAGGAGAAAGTGGGCGAGTTTATACACTGAATTTATACACTGAATGTACAAAATATTGGAGACCTCTTCCTGATATTGAGTTGCGTTATGTCAGTGAAGTGATTTTGAAGTGAATTCATGTTCCTTTTAAAATTTGATGTTTTTCTTTTAACCCCAAATGAAATCAAAACAAACCTCCTGCTCGGGGTTGGTGAGGCGTTCGAGGTTTCGGAGGAAGACTCTGTTGTGTTGGTACTTGGCCGCATCCTTCTGCAGCAGGAAGTGGATGTGCTGCACCAGCTCCTTCTCAAAGGTCCGGTTCTGCAGGTGCTGCGGCCGGTACAGAGTCTCGTCTTTGCCTTGGAAAAGTTCCACCAGGATGCATTTGATGGTGGACTCCTGCACCACAGCTCTTTCCTGTGTTAGAGGAGAAGATTTTGGTTGGTTCAGCTGAACCCCGTACAGATGGAGCTTTCACTTCAGGGGTTTGTAATCTTTGACCCGGACTAATATAAATTTGCTGGTACTGTTGGCATGTGAGGAGCCAGTAGAAACAGGCCTGTAATTTATGGGTTCAAGTTTGGGGTCCCAACCTATAGTTTCACAAACACTTTCTTACACACTGTTTTGTTTAGCTGAAGTAAACCTACTGTAGTCAGAAGTGGCTGGACAGCAGCAGAGTCACCAGCCCGTGGTTGGGGAGGAGAAGACTGGAGAGAGCTGAAGCCATACACAAACCCCTGGTGTCCTCTCCCTCCAGCAGTTCCCTGGACACTGAGCAGAGACCGACCGTCTAGCCCATCAGTGACAGGCTTGGTCTCCGCAAACAGTTCTGTCTCTGGGAACTGCTTCAGGAAGGCAGCCAGGCTGCAGTCGAGGGCCAGAGGGTTCTTGGCTAGCGAGCCGCTGTCCGTCGGCGTCTTCACCTCCTCATAGTCGTCACCAACAAAGAAGGTGCCGTCCACCCACACCACATCCCTGTTGGACGAGCGGGGCTTGGTGACTCTGCTCCGGTATTCCAGGACGTCCCGGTCAGTGATCCTGCGCAGAGCCTTCTGGAAGACCTTGGTGCGCCGGATCCAAGTTCCATACTGCTGGAACATTTTCTCCCGCAGAGATTCAGGGAGAAGCTGAGAGAACAGCCTGGTCTCCATCTCATCTCTCTCGCTGGGTGCTAAGAGCAGAAAAGAAGGATCGGTCAAGCAGTGTCATAACACTGGGAGCAGAGAACAAGGATTGGTGAAGCAGTGTCATAGTGGAGAGTATTTCTAAAAGTAAAAAAAATCATGGAACTGGCCAGACCTCCATTCCTCCCCGCAACATGAATCTGGTTGTGTCGAGAACACCTATTGCATGAAGTGCAAGGGGATGTATAGCAATAAATGACCATAGCTTCTTCCATTTGATCACCTTGGTTGGAAGCACCTGACAGCTCGGCCTGCCTGCCTGGCTGGTACATGGTCAGGACGGCCTCGATGATGACATGCGGGATTGAGCAGAGGAGAGCAGGGTCTCTCATCGCCAGCAGTTTCTTCACCTACATCAAAAGACCAGGCATTTTTGTGAGAGGCAGTCCAGAAAGATTTGGACCAAGGACAATTTTTAGGAGTATTTTGTCAAGACAGGGCGTTAGGGGTTCAACTCCCACTGGGACAATCCATTCTGAAAATGCATGTACTCACAGCATTGCATGAAAAACATATCCAACAAATGGGATGCGATTGTCACTGATATCCAGTTGTACCTGAATAGATGAACCAAAGCTCTTCATGAGGCGGCTCTGGAGCAACACGGCGGCTCTCCTGGTGTTACACACTGGAGGAGGGAGACTGGTATCCACGGCAACGCCTGGAACTCTCCGCAGGGTCTCCAGAGTCACAGCACTCATCTGGACAAGGAGAGGTGACCACAATGAAGAAGAGAAGAGAAGAGAAGAGAAGAGAAGAGAAGAGAAGAGAAGAGAAGAGAAGAGAAGAGAAGAGAAGAGAAGAACATAGAAGAACAGAGAAGAACAGAGAAGGAGTTAGATAGTAGCAGTTGTAGTAAGGATAGTAGTAGTAGCAGTAGCAGCAGCAGTATTAGTAGTAGTAGTAATAATAGAAGTATTAGTAGTACACCTACGTGGAGGCACAAGGCCAGCAGTTGTTGCTGATCCAGCCGTCTGACACCAAAGCCGTTCAGTGGGTGGAGCTTCAGCATCAGCTGGATGAGCAGATCCTCCACTAGCTCACTGCTGACAGTGAGTGTAGCAGGGAGAGGGAGGCAGTCTGCTGCTGACAGACTCTGTCAAATCACAAGCTGGTAAGTGTTTGCATTTACTTCATCAGCTTTTATGTTAGAACTAACTGACTTCAAAATCTTTTCAACTTTTCTCCTCAGCTTGCATTTCTCTGATTTCTTTTCATAGCTTTCCTCCCTCTTCTCTATCTTAGATCATCATTCTAAGATCACAGGAATAGTTTGATAGCCATTGTCAGGACACCATGGCTCTGACCTTTGAACTCTCACTATTGGTTGCTTGTTGGTGATGTAGGAATTTAAGCTTATGTCACTGTTGCAAACACTTTGTCTTGAAAAGGTCTAAAAATGTAAATGTTACCTACTGGTTTTTTTTTTTTTATATGAACTTTACTGAAATTATACGTGACTGCAAACACAGTGCTTCCACTGCAAAACTGTCACTCTGAAAACAATTCTGAATCATTTTTGTCATCATACTTTATGTTATTCATGTCATGAATTTTAAAATGTGTCAGCTGAACAAAATTAAAATAGAATATAATAAAAACATAAACAAATCTAGACAGGATTAAGTTTAATTGAAATTAAGTGTAACTCGTCTCACTCACCAGTCTGTCCTGGTTAGGTGACAGCTGATCTGGGATCAGCTGGGCTATGTTCAGAGCCACCAGGTGAGCAACATACTGCTGGAGGATGGGTGAAGAGACCAACAGAGCTTTCTCCAGCACGGCTCTGGGCCCTAAAACCTCCTCCAAGCTGCCCAGGACGCACTTGGCCACCTGCAAATATACACCTTAGATATAATATGATGGCAACATATAGGCCTGCTGTTGATCTTACAATGCAATGCATTTTATTTTTGTGTTAACAAGTCATTCAATGTATTTTGACATAATATTTTCAACACATTAAAGGGGATTCCTCCTGCACTTGCAACATTTGAACATGCCGGCAGTACAGTATCACCTGGTAGTGCGCAGTGGGCTGGAGCAGACAGTTGGCCTCCTGCTTCTCCTCCGTCACCTGGACCCAGGGGAAGGAGGGAGAGAGGAGGCGCTGTGTGTTCAGAGAGCCATGGGCCTGCAGACAATCTGCAGACTCAAGGGCACAAGGGCTGATCTGGAGAGCACAGAAGACCAACATGAGACAACTTGAGTTTCAACCATGAAGATTTAATGGAGGGGAACCATGCATGTACTGTGTAACTCACCAAGGGAGGGAGCAAAAACATAAGGTGAGATTTGATAACTATACATGTAATATAAGTCAATAAGTTTAATAGTTGGAGCATAACGTAATAAAATAGTTCTGCAGAAGCCTGAACTGTAACTACTGGAGCATCTTGTGATTATCTTTGGATTCAAAGGTTCTCATTTCATATCACATTGAACACACATCCATGATAATGTACCTGAACTGCCAGCTGGGAGATGACTTGTTTGAGGGAGTAGCTGTGGACCAGATCCGTCCAGGTCTGGATCCTGGTGTGGGTCTGGGCCTCAGCTTTCTCCACCTCAGAGGGACAGGAGTCCATGATCTCGACAAGGCAACCTGAACACCACATACAGCATGGTATGATACAGCATTTATTCAAGTTATTCATGTATAGTACAATAATACTACAGAGAAAGACACCAATAGCTCAATGAAATGTTTGAGGCCTCAAAGAAATGCAGCAGGAGCCTTAACAGCAGACAGACTCATATTAAAGCGTAACTCCCCCATGTGAGGCTGATCAGGGCCTGTTTTCCCAAAAGCATTTTAGTATTAACCAAGAGCATCTTGCTGCTAGGATGCTTTTGGGATCCTGATCCCAATACATTGCTGTCTACACAGAGAATTATCCGATTTCACCTGTTTTTCCCTCTTACAACATCAAATTTGTGTTGCAAGAGGGAAAAGTGTCAAATTTGAGCTTTGCAGTGTAAGTCTAGCCATAGTGTTTCATTTGGTGACAATATAACTTACTGTAACATGTAACATTTCACTGACACTTAGGATGCTACAGGTTAAGCAGTGAAATTAGATAAGTGAGTGAAAAAATCCTACCTTTGCAGGGTCTTGGAGAAGGTGGTTACTGATAAGTCAGTGGTGAATGCACGCTCAAAGCAACAGCAGACAACAAGGTGAAAACACAGTCAAACGCAGTCGTGAAGACGTGGTGTGTACGCAGAGGGAATCCGTGTAAACTGACACACAAGGCGCATCTTGGACCTGAAACTCTGATTCCATAGATTCTAAACTCCACAACTCTCCATTGTGCCCTGTGACATCACAGTTCAATGTTGAAGAGATGCTGCTAAAATGGAAATACTCTATTTTTTATTGCTCAGTGTATTCATTTTATTTTATTTTATTGTATTTTATTTTATTTCTGGGCCAGTCCATGCTGGCAGCTTGGAGGAACAGGGAAAACAATAGGTGGGGTCAGTGGAGGCAGAGGATTTGCCTTGATGCTGCTCCATTAAAAACAAAGACACAGACACAGATGACAATTAAGTACATGAGATAACAGTCATACAGCATACCATACATACAAAAACACATGTGCCAAATCCACACTTACACATTATCCTTACACTATGCAATATAAGAACTACTGAGTAAAATAAGAGTGCCCACCCTTTAATAAAGTGACCTAATACCTTACAAAGGCCCTTAATTTACCTGACTTCTAATGCTTCCATTAAAAATCACCTAGCCTGCACATTCAGGTGACAGTCTCTGTGTAGGTGCCATATGGAGGCGTGAGGTTGGACAGCTAATGCTCTGGTACCTCTTCCATAGAAGGAAGGGGTTTGAAGAAAGAACTGGCAGGGTGTGATGGGTTGGTGGACAGTTTCTCCCTGTGAATACAGGTGGCATATGAAGCTCACAGCCAGTGATCTTAGATGATGTGCTTGTAACTCTCCCCAGCTGCTTCCTCTCTTGAGCTGTTGTATTGACATACCATGTTGTGATGGAGAGGGTTAGCACACTCTCAGTGACAGCCCTGTAGAAGTGAACCACAGCTTCCAGGGTCACAGCAAATTTACTGAGCTGATGCAGGAAGAAAAGTCTGTGATGGGCCTTGCTGATTATAAGGCTGGTGTTGGCCTCCCGCTTCAGTGTGTGGGAGTTGGCAGTCCCAAGAAACTTCATGCTTTTAGGATTATATGCGTGCACAAGAGATAATGAAGAAATACAAGGAACAAACTATCTTTTATTATTATTTATTAAGTATTTATTTCTGCTCAAAACCTTCTGAAAGAGATTTATATAGATTTCCGGCATAGTTATCTCCCCAAACTTTCCTTTTTTATTTTTAATATTGATTTATTTATTTTTTCACCTCTCCTCTCCTCCACTTCCATTAGCTCCTTTGTAAATAGGCCAATATATATATATAAATTCTTAAACAAGGCAAATTCAATTAGGAGAGCATGCCAGGGTTTGGTGGGAAAATGTTTTGTTTTGCTAATGCTCCGCTGCTGCCCATGCTTGACAATTGTGTTCGACCGGCATTACGGCTCCTCAAGGTGCAAGCTTACCTTTTTTTCAGGTCTGTGCATGGCCTCCTTTCATCCCAGGAAATAAATACAAATATAGCAAGATAAAACACAACGTATGAATCACAACGCATATGCTATATATGGTTAATATGCTCTTCTGACAGCAAACTGTGCAGTTAATTTAGTTTGTTCTTCCATGTTTTGAGGCAAGTAAAATTGAAACAAACTGTTCTCACATTGTTCTCTGTACTTACAGAGTAAGTTATATACATGCGGTGGTAGTTCTCCCCTGTTACATGTACTTACAGGGTAACTACAGGGTGTTCGGGCTGTAATCTAAAGGACAGTTAGTTCCCCCCTTGTTACATTTAGTTACAGGGTAACTACAGGATACGCCGGCTGTAATCTTAAGTGTACGTTGTACGCCTTGTATCATATTAAAAACCAAATCTTACATCCTTAACTTAAAACCTATATTTAACATACTTCTTATTTCAAAATAAATTATAAACCTTTGAGGAACAAATAGCATTGAATTCTTTATTTCTTTGTTTTTCTTGCATTGCTTCCTCATTTTGTTCTTCTTTTTCATCTTCCTTTCCACTTCTGATGAAGATGACAGGGTTCAGGTCGAGACAAGGGGAAAGAAGCTGGTGCACCATGGCCATATGTTGCCCCTATAGAGAAAAACTGTTAGTGTCAGTCTCTTGACCGTAATTTATAGTCTGAGATGTCTGGATTTCTGACAGCTATGATGTCTCCCACTTGGTGAGAAGCCATAAGAATCAAACTGTTGGCCACACAGGCACAAAGCCTGGCATAATACCTAATATAATATATATATAGGGTATTATGCAATAATAATGGGCTACATATATGTATTGGTACTTACTGTACTGGTACACTGTTAGTACAAAAGATTACACCGTAACTCCGCGTAATTACGCTGTAAATTGCGGCTGTAAGTGTTACTGTGATATTTTTTCTCAAAATGTTAGTCAGAGAGAGTATGTAGTCCCTCATGACCTCTTCCGTCCATATCAGGGTAGCTCTGTGGGGTGTTAATGGCGGGCTTGCCCCTGTAGTCATTGGCCGCCCCATCAGAACTTCATGTGGACTCAAACCTGTAGTTCTGTTTGAATACCTTTTAGTATGTGTGGATAGGTTTTCCAGATGGGTAGAAGCTTTCCCCACTAGGAAGGAAGATGCTGCTACGGTGGTAAAGTGCCTCATGAAAGACATCGTGCCAAGTTTTGGTATTCCAAAAAGCATAAATAATGACAGAGGCACCCCATTCACCTCCAAAGTAACACAACAGATGTGTCAGGTGTTAGGGGTAGATTGGAAATTGCATATCCCTTACCACCCACCAAGCTCTGGCCAGGTAGAAAGGATGAATGGAGTTTTAAAGGAAAGACTAACTAAAACTGTCCAGGCAACAGGACTAAAATGGCCAGATTGCATTGCCGCTTGTGCTTTATTCAATCAGGAGAAAGATGAGACCGAAGTTACAAGTAAAAAAGATTATATCTACTCTTTTGACTGACATAACACTTTTCAACTCAGCAAACAAGATTAAATCAAAGCAATGGGAAACTAAACGAGCAGGAAACATAATTGGTGTAATCTTGATAGTCATGCACTGATGAACAAATTTACAGTGTGGGTGGCAGATTATGAAGAACTATTTGTCTGCTGAGATCAGAGGCAAAATTCCAGTCATTCAGTTACCTGGAGGTCAAGTATCGTACTAATATTATACTCTTAATGTAATGTTCTCATTTTCATTTGGAAGGAGGGACATGTCATTCAGCATTTCAAAAGGTAGAAACCAAACCCTTAAGGCCAAAAAGGAGACTAAGAAATTCTGAGCATTTATCTAATTTAACCAAAGGTCAAACTATTCAAAATCTTTTAGATTTCTTGTCCCCTGTGCAATGAAATCACAAATTACACTGATTGGCCTGATGAGGGTGCTAGATTTCAAATTCAAGGCCCTATCGCCTACACTGTAAATCTGATTGAAATGAAACTTGCTTGTCTACTGATAACATAACCAAGAGGAAGCATGTACAGATTAAACAGAAGAGGTCCAAGGATTGACCCCTGTGGGACTCCACACAATATATCAAATTTAAAATCACCAGAGGAGACAATGAAATTCCAGTCGTGCAAACAATTTCCACAAAGCTAGATAATCCATCACAAGCATGGAGCCTTCATCTGGTCAAAGTTTCTGTTTTATCGTTATTTCACTGTATCCAAGTTGACTGTTTTCCAATCAGTCTGTGCTTTATGATCGCTCTGCTTCCTGTCAATCACCTGACACCCACAGGAAGAAATGGAAGTCTCCCCCTGGAAATAATCCCTCAAAAACATGTTGCCTTACAAACTTTATTTTCACATTGATGTCTTCTTATTTGGAGCATTTTTGTTAGCCAGGACAGCTGTCAATTTCAAGCTAGGTTTGACGTTTTAAAGTTTGCATTTTAACAAGGGGACACAGTGTAAGAGACGTTAAGCAGCCTACACAGTTCCGCAGTGTTGCAGAGAGCAGGCGAGTGATGATCCTGGATCAGTCTCTGTAGACATTGCCATGCCTCCTGATGGCCACTAGAGGGCAGATAGGTCAACCAATGGGATGTGAGTGAGTGAGTTACTTTGCAGGTCCATGAGTTGCTAAAACAATATCATCTAAAAACAAAAATGTCATCTAAAAACAACAAAAAACAAGTAAATGTTAAACAATGTAAAACGATTGAGGGAAATGTAACTAGACGTAGACAGTAATACAGTATGGGCTATAACTCTAAATGACACCACTGTTCTCCTTTAAGTTCTTGTGTGTAAACCCACAAATTTTTTTGTGTTTTACATTTTTATTCACCCAGAGTGGGAAGTCTGTCTTTTGACTTTATTGTTTATTAAAAGATTTATTGTCTCGCTCAAAGACACTTCCGCAACGTAAGCCTGAAACCTGTGACTTTCCACTCACTGAATGGTCTTCCTTAGCATGGTGTTAATGAACCAGACTTCTCATTAAACACTGTTAGAAAAAAAGGCTCTATTGAATGGATGAAGTGCACAAAACAGATAGGGCTAAAACAGCATGTTATTTTCAATCATTAAACACATTTTTATACAGTTTTATGGTGACTGCAACTATTCATCAAACTAGATACAATTAGTGCCTACTTAGACATTCATTCATGTATATTACTACTGTGTTACATTTATTCACTGAATAAATATTTTTAAGACTGAAATGCTGAAAAAATGAATGAATGCAAATAAAAAGCATAATTGTTGAGATGCTATTTTCACTGAATGCTTATTGACTTTTCCATTCAGATCTATGTAAGTACACCACTGAATTTGTCATTTTTTGAACGCTCCATGCAGGTTTGCTTAACTTTCAACTTTACAAATATCTTACTAACAATGTGTCTTTGTGTGACAGACATATGATCTTCTTGCTCTTCCACTTGTCTTCATTGTATGTGCCACAGTTTTCTCACAGGTGTTTTTCCCAAAATTCCCATTAAGTTTTAAGGACTGCGGAAGAAGAAACCTTTCAAAATACAGTTGAAACTATAGAGCGCAAACCTCTGCCAAGGCTGAACAATTCGCCAACTTGCTGTTACACCTGAAGGACATCATTCCTATCACTTAACTTTTTTTTTTAAAGGCATTTCTGCTTTATTAGACAGTCACAGTGGAGAGAGACAGGAAAGACAGGGCAGAGAGAGGGGATGACATGCAGCAAAAGGCACGGGCGGGATTCAAACCCATGCCCCTGCGATTAGGACTTAGGACATTAATGGTTGATTTATTGACCATGCAAACATGCCCTTAGGATTTGGAATCAAGTCTCTATCTCTGCTAGTTTCATAGTTATGGCTGAAAAACAAGAATCCCTGATCCGGATCATCACGAAATCTAATCAGTTGTCCACCAAACTTGGAATGGAAATCCATTCATAAGTTTTTGAGAGAATAAATGGGGCTAAACTCCCTGCCACATAGCCTCACAACTGGAATTTTGTCCAAGGATGAAAACAGAAAATTACTGCTACAGTTTCTAAAAAAAATTAATAGAAATACTCACTCTTGGTGCTCTGATGAAGGCTTTATGCTGAAATGTGTAAGCCCGATGAGGCCAAAATAAAATGGTATACTGAGACCAGGTCTTGCTGTTTTCTGGATTGTAAAATGAAGTAAGGTCTGAAACACAAAGGAACGTATAAGGATTTGGTTGATTCACCATTTATGCTGATGATATCATTACACTGTACTAAGGTAACTGAAATCATTATTTTTTTTTATTCTTCTGCCTTTCTTGTTTTCTTCAGCCTTTCCAAGCTGATTTCACACCATGTAAATGCATTTTTAAGGGTGTATTGGTCGCCTCAGCTTCAGGATACTCATTCAAGGTTGCCAATGAAGTGTAACCCTGCACCCTGCCACTCTATATAAAAATACACATGGCGAATTTTCAGTGATTTCCTCCTATCTTATTTTGATCTTTATCATACAATTAAGACAGGAATTGTTTACACTATCCTGAACTTGTGAAGTAAGTACACTGGATTGAATATAATTACACAGTGTGGAGCCTCAGCAGCAGGCAGATAAGACACACAACTGACTCCAGAGGGGACCTTCAGCACCATGGACAGCACCCGCCCGAGAGGAGGCTCGCCCAGGTATGCGCGGGGCGGTACCTCCATCTGCACTAACTGCAGGCTTGGAGAGAACACAGCGGTGGGGCCCAGTTAACAATCCTCTCCTTGCAAGATAGAGGCGAGCGAGTCTGCTTCAGAGGGAGAGCGGTGGTGTGGGAGGGGAGACGCCGGAGCTAAGCGAACACGGCAAGAAAGACACAGTCATTTATTATGCTGATACTGCCGACTGTGGACCTCTCTCTCTGTTTCTGCATTGCTGAAGACAGTGGGCGATCCTGACGCGGACAAAGACGCCCAGGTGCCGCCCTGCCAGTGACTCCCCCTGCACCGCAGCCCCGGTCCGGGAAGAAGTTAGTTTCCTCCTCCATGTCCCCTCCCCTCACTTTTTACTAATAAAGAACCCTTTATGTCTTGGAAAAAACTGTCTCCACCTGCTTCTACCAAACTTGCCAGATTGTAATTGTCACAACAGAACTTGATTGGTTGCAGAGAGCATAGAGATAGATAGATCTGATTTACAGCCAGTTGATGGTGGTGGAGCTGGCCCAGCAGTTAGTGGAAACATCCACTACACAGCAGCCCTGTGTCCTATTTATTCGTTGATTTATTTATTAGTTCATTTGATAGAGACAATGCAAATTAACATTTCTGATCTAACATTCCTGCTGAAGTTTCCTTGAGCAGGACACCGATCCTGCTCACTCAGTGTATGTCTGTCTGGAAAGAGAAACAGCTAAACAATGAAAATGAAACAATGAAATATATCTGCAAGTTGATTGCATACAGCTAAAAAATAATATGTAATGCTTTGCAACTGCAGTAGTGACCTATATGCAACAGCCAAACATATTCTTTAAAACTTGTAATCTCTATGAAGATCTACAGTATGTCATATTAATACATCTCCCCAGTGAACGTCTTAACACAAACACACTACTTTTGATTTCACAGAGACATGCATAAACAAATTGGAGTGTACATTTATAATATTATAGTTTTCATTATGGTGACATACGTTCACATGTCAAGATCATGATCAAGAGTCAAAAACTGGATGACTGGAATTTGCAGCAATCTAGCTGATATACCTGATTTCCACAAAGGCATCAGACCAAAGTTGCATTCATACCTTTTACTGGACTAAATATGAGTTGCTTCCTGGTACGGAGACAGCGAAGAATGTCACGTAACAAGAAAGTGACAAGAAAGAATGTGACAAAGTGTATCGATAATCTCCCATTTACTGGAAGATGAATCTGAAAGTGCAGCACAAGTTTACACGCCTGCATAGAATACACGCATGTTTTAAAAACTACAATGACGGTTACAGTTTTGTGGGATAACCTTCCACGGTACGTTTCATCAGCAGCAGGTGTTTTCAGTAAATTGCTTGAAGAAAAATTTTGTGGCTTCAGTGTCACATGGGGAGTGCCACCTGCATGGTTTTAGAGATACTGAAAAAAATAAGACCAGCAAAGGGTTCAAATGGGGACATGTGAATAGAGCCTGCATACAATAGAGTAGTGTGGGAATAGTCTGTACAAGTCAGTAAAAGAATTTCTGCATTTTATTGGTAGCCTGTGTAAGCATTAGAGTTATATGTTAATATCTTCAAGCATCTCTAAGCATCTTTACAATGAGCTCATGTGGAAGCACACGCTTTGGTGTGTCATGGTTTACTGACACCAAATAGGTGGAAAGACATACTGCATATTCCTACAATACATTCACATACTGTAGGACAACTGCGCAAGAGGATTAGGGCCGCATGTGGAGAATTAATTTGAGTTAAAGTCAGAATGTTTGATCTCAGAATTCTGACTTTAATCTCAGAACTCAAATACATTTTTCACACGTGGCCCCAATCCTCTTCCTGGGTAAAAGAATTCAATGTTTAATACTTATCTGTGTCTAACTTGTTGCTCACCCGTTGAAGCTTTAAGGAGATTGTCTCTGGAATTGATGCCTGTATTTAAGCAGTTGAGGACTGTAAGGTTTGGCAGTGCAGATGTCAGTGCGCGTGCTGTTATTTTGATTTTGTGTTAATATGAGTTGAGCTGTCCTCATTTACTTAAGTCATCAGTTGCTTATTTTTATTTCCATTGTTCCATTGTTTCCATTGCCCGGGTTACACTGTAAATAAATGTTCACCTATCAGCTTGCCAACTGAGTCTGCCTCCTGCTCCACTATCGGCCCTCAGGCTACAGCTGTCTCATTCTCACTCTGAACTACTCTATACATCTGGATCCAAGCCAGTCAGTCTTCAGTTGATTATGTTTTCTTAACACATCTGAATGAGACTAAAAAAATTCTGAAGGAACAACTACTAATTAAACAAATAAATACTCATTTAAAATGCATTATTTATGCTTTGCCCTAGTATCCAGATATTGGTTTGTGTGGATAAGAGCAGATTCCTTGATTTTATTACAGTGGTTAATAATGGAGGTTAAGAAAGTTCAGCATATGGCGATAGAGGAGCTGCACCCCAGTTGATTTTTGGGGTTTGGGGTTTAATCTCCTATTCACTATTTTGGATTGGGAAATTTACTTTCAAGTTGCAATGTGTAGAATATTTACCTCAGTATATCATCTCAAATTAATAAAGACTGTAGAAAAACAAGAAATTTGGTTTATTTTGTGTTTATTCTGTTTGTTCGATTTGCCGCTAATTATGCGGGATGTGCAGTATTAGTTAATACTTGCTAATAGTAGCTAATTGTGCAGGATGTAAGGTGGAGGTATTTTATGCAATTGATTTTAAACATCAGTGGCTAAATATTCAAATTCTAACATTGCTTTACCAGGAAGACTCTTCGGGCTGCTGAAAAACAAATAATAATTAACAACATCTAATTATTAATTCACAATTACTGGATACACTTTTATATGTTTAAGAAATGCAACTGAGTTTACAGTGGACTCAGATTGTATTATAATAACAACACAATTAGACTACGTGAGTAAAGTTTGTGCAAGCTTTGTCAGGAGCACAACCTTCCAACACACCTGTCAGCTGAGGTTATAACTCAGGGTAAAAGTTTCCACTCATTATCACAAGAGACAATGTGACAAACCACCAAGACAGATGACATACTGCACCTTGGCATCAACCAAGTCACAGGATTACATTGCTGCTGCAATAACGAAACTCTCCTCAGATTTCAGTTGTTTTTTTTTGTTTTTCTGACTGCTTTGACCTAACTAGTTCACAACAGGTCAATATGCAAAACTTGATACAAAGAGCTAAAATGAGTTGCCAAAATCTTACCTTAAAGTCACACTGAAGTAACAAATGACCTTTTAGCTCATACCATTCATCATACCATGCCTCCTAGGCCAGGAGGCATCAATTAAAATTCCAGGTAACCCTTTAAGTTACAGGCCATTAATTATACATAATGACGGCGGATTATGAGACAAAGGGCCCCTGGGCACAGATACCTACTAAAGTACTACTAACAACTGAATGCCCTCAGTCATATATAATATTGCTATGCCTTATGGGAGAGCAAACTATATAAACAATTATAAAGGAATTACAAGGTGCAAACATATTATTCTAGGCCTAAAAAACGTATTTTAAAGTGCAAAATTCCTGATTGCCTGCATTGCCCCAAAATCTACTGTATGGCCACACAGTAGCTGCATGGTATATGAGTCAGTGGGCTCTATTATTACAGATCAGGTGTGGAAAACAACATTTCGTAAACCATGAGTTTATATTACGAGGCCTTTGGACAATAATGCAGTGCTTTACTGCTAAATTGCTATAGATAAACTGAGGGGAACACTCACTTTGACAGAGCCATGTTGACACCTTCAACACAAATGTTTAGTTTATTATAGAGGGAATTTTGGGGCTTTGGTGTTGATATAAATGACTAAGCCCTTCGACTGCAGGGCAGTAAATGTAAAGTTAGTGACAGCATCATCATGTGTCAGGCTCTGGCTTAGGGGCCACCCATAGCTCTTGGGCCCCTGGGCCTTTGCCTGGTTGGCCCGTTCAGTAATCCATCCATGATGACTGGACATAAGTAATCTCAAAGTAAAATAGATGTAGCATTACAATGACTGGTAGTTACTGCATAATATACAAGTAGGTGGTATACAACAAGATAATAAGTTTAGAACCATCACAGATTTTTGAACAGTCCCGCCCCTCCCATCACATAACACTGCCTTTCTCTCCCTAACAGATATCACATTGGTTTACACTATTGGATAATCCTTCGCTCCTGCCCCAGTATCCCGTTTCAACAGGAAATACATCACATTAAGGAAGCATGATGCTCTTAAAATGCTGTTTCACTGTGACCTTAAAACCTCAAAATGCTGCTCAGATACAAAGTGCACAACTCACTTCTCAGAATAAACCCACTGCATATAAGTACAGTGTTCCTGTGGTTATTACTACACATGCAGATCACAAAATCAGTTCACTCTCAGTCATGGCTCCAACAGCACTGCCCAGATTAGTCGTGCTGCAGCATAATGGCTAATTACTTCACCACTGCATTACAGGCTGTTAGAAAGCCTGCATGGCTGTTTCTGACAACATGGAGCAGGTCAGTGCAGGTGGTATTGAAAGCCTTGGTTGTGGTCACAGTTACTGTAAAATAGTAACAGTATTTTTGGTTTCACACCTGCGTTTCACACCTGAGAGTATTGTGTTGCTTGTGGAAAGACTGTACCACTGTATATTGTACTACACTACATTATTTGTATGCACATATTACTGTATATGGTCATCTTCAGTGATTACAGTAATAGTAAATAAATGAATTCCTGAATGAAAAATAGAATGCTCACTGTACATAATTGGTGGCATAATTGGTGGCATAATTTAATAATGAACATTTTATTTTAAAATGCAGCAATGACTAAAATTCAGCAAGGGACAAATCCAATGTTCTGGATAAACATTTTACATAATGCACCACCTCATTTAATACAGTTGTTCTTATTTTGTTTGCTACTTTATATGTCATATTGAGCCCAAAATGAGGACTATCACATTTTGCGTTGAGTTTTGCACTTTGAAAAACTGTTGTGAAAATTGGATCAATCATTAAAAATTGTAATAACTTCAGTGGTGCTCATGAATGTGATGATACTTCTATCACACATGATGACCTCTTCAACTGGCCTTAGTGTAATAGCTATACTGTGATAGTCCCACACGGCTAAAATGACTCTTTCACATATATTTTAGTTTTCCTGCTTTGGATAAATAACATGAATGATGTATTTCTAGTGACGTGTAAAAGAGGTCATGTTTATGTCCTGTTGGCAGGAGATGTTGTTCAATAACTGAATGTTTTTCTTCCCCTCGGCTTGTGGAGTTACAGTAACTTATCTCTACAATACCATTTCCTTGTAGTAGGGTTTATAAGAGGCATTTCGATTAGGGGGACAGATAGAGGGAGGCAGCATTGAAAGGACCATGACTTCTGTCACACTGCTGCTGCAGCTGCTGGTTCTGGTCTCCAGTGTGTCTGCATATACGTACTATGGAGAATCAGTGACCTTCACCCCAAAAGGCCTGAATTTAGATGGGACATATGAGCTAGGTTCAAGTTAAACTTTAACCAATGGCAGGTAATGTTGTTCTAATGAGAGAGAAGATGAAGTGTTTTGTGGATGTTGCATCATTCTCATGAATTTCTTCTTCTCTTCTTTCTGTGGGTTCTACACCATCCCATGCTTGATGGGAAAATAACGATGTGATTTAGAGTTACAACCCATTTACTTCTGTCTACGTCTAGCTTACATTTCTCACAATCATTTTGCCATGCATGCAGGAGGAAAACGAGCGCTGATATCTCCAACTATACTGACTGTGTGCAGACACCAGCAGGAAGAATGGACATGAACCTAGACCATTGACACAAATGTAAAAAAACCCACCGGTATTATCCTTTAATATCTCAAACTGGTTGATGCTACAGTCACTGGTGTCACATCCAGGGTATCTCCAATCCAACTGTATTTCATTGCGTTACCTAAAAGAAAAGTATTCCAATTGCAGATACATGTTAGAAATGTGAGGATTACTTCTGGGAATACTTTTAAAGTGAAAGTGAGAAACTGTGTGAGAAAGTGTGGCACAGAAGAAAATTTGTATGCAGACCTGAACTTTGTAATTTATCACTTTTTGTTATCTGTATACCTCAAATATGGCAATCTGAAAGTAATCGGAATGCATCAGTGAGTTTAGGTTAACCTCTTACCGATTATTATTATTGTCACCGATTATTACAGTTTTGATGAGGTAACTAGTAACTGGAATGGAATACATTTTTAAAGTAATCTGCCCCAAATAATATGCCACAATTTAAATTTATTTACACCATGTCAAAAAATGTTGCATTATTAAGTTTAACATTTCTTCAAATGCAGCTGTTCAGTAGTTACTTCAATAGCTGCTTCAGTAGCTGCTTCAAACCTATAGCAGTATTTAGTAAAGTCAAGTCAAGTCAAGTTTATGTATATAGCACATTTCATACGACAGGCGTAGACTCAATGTGCTTCAAAATAAAAAGCAAAAAATAGGCAAAGATCATACATGACAAAAACATATAAGATAGGGACATATAACATAAGAAGGTATACATAAATAAAAACATATAAAAAAAAGATAAAAATATATAAGGTATTACAATAAAAAGGAATAAGATAAGAAGGTATTATTATTATTATTAAAAAGGGAATAATAGTAATAATACTGATTCTAAAATAAAATAAAATAAAAGTTTTCCTGTTAACCACACACTTTAAACCTAACTAATAGCTTGCGAAAAGAGATATGTTTTTAGTCTGCTTTTAAAAGAAGACACTGTTGTAGAAGACCTTAGTTCATGAGGTAGAGAATTCCAGAGAGTAGGACCATAATGACTGAAGGCACCATAAGCTGATTTAGAGTTTATTCTAGGTATAGAGAGGAGACCTTAATTTGATGATCTATCTGTCCGGTGATCTGTCCGGTGTGTATTCACACCGTATTCTTACGTGTCAACGACGTAAGAAGGAGCTAAGCCATTCACAGATTTAAAAACAATAAGAAGTATTTTAAAATCAATTATTTGTTTTACTGGGAGCCAGTGAAGAGAAGTTAAAATAGGAGTGATGTATTTTAGTTAATACTCTGGCTGCAGCATTCTGAATAAGCTGGAGTTTATTTAACACCTGCTTTGTCAGTCCAGCAAAAAGTGCATTACAGTAATCTAGTCTACTGGAAGTAAAAATATGAACCAGCTTTTCAGAATCTGACTGTGACAGGAAGCATCTAACTTTAGATATATTCCTAAGATGATAAAAGGCATTCTTGGAGATATTAGATATGTGCTTCTGGAAGTTAAGATCAGCATCCAAAATCACACCCAAGTTTTTGGCATGCTCACAAGCATGCCAAAACCGACAGGGGAGAAAACAAAGAGTGAATCTGGTGCCTTACTGGTGCCGCAATAATGCCTTTGGACCTACTCGAAGAATCTCTGTTTTGTCATCATTTAGCTGTAAAAACATTTTGGCCATCCAATATTTGATATCAGCAATGCATTGGATGAGATCATTCACTGGGCTAAGGTAGTTGGCAGAAACAGATATGTATAACTGTGGGTCATCAGCATAGGAGTGATATGAAATGTTGTATTGCTGAATGATGGACCCAAGTGGGAGCATATACAAATTAAACAGCAGTGGACCAAGAATTGACCCTTGAGGGACTCCATATGGAATGCCTACTTCATCTGATTCAAAGTTACCAATAGAAACAGAGAAAGATCTTCCAGTAAGATAAGAAGAAAGCCAGTTAAGAACTGTGCCTCTAAGGCCTAAACAGTGTTCAAGGCGCTGAAGAAGAATTGTATGGTCAGCTGTATCGAAGGCTGCACTGAGGTCAAGAAGCACCAGAACAGAAACTTTATGGTTGTCTGAGCTAATTTTAAGATCATTAACAACTCTGACCAGGGCAGTTTCTATACTGTGCTGTTAACTCTAAAACCAGACTGGTAAACATCAAACAAATTGTTATGTGACAGATACATATGTAATTGATGGTATACAACCTTTTCAAGAATTTTTCCCAGGAATGGAAGATTTGAGATTGGTCTGTAGTTCTCAAAAACAAATGGATCAAGATTACTCTTTTTCAACAACGGTGTTACAATAGCATGTTTGAGACCTGTGGGAAAGATTCCAGAGAGTAGTAGGGAGGCATTAACAATCTCAAGGACATCATCTACCTAACAGCTGAAAACATTTTTGAACAACTTAGTAGGCATTGGGTCAAGAGCACATGTTGCAGAACTTAGCTGCTGCACCACTTCTTGTAGTTCACTATGTTGAATAAGGGCGAGGTTGGACAGAGTGTTGGCAACATGGCACTGAGTGGAAGAAGAGCAGTCACAACCACCAGCAGTGGAAGCCACAATATCATTCCTAATATTGGAAATTTTATATTTAAAGTATGAGGCAAATTCATTACAGTTCTCTGAAGAGTGGAGCTCAGTAGGTATTGGTCTAAGGGGATTAACCAGTTTATCAATTGTACTAAACAGAAACTTAGAATTATTCAAATTTTCAGTAATAATTTGAGAAAAGTAATGCTGTCTAGATTTTTTCATTTCTTTGTTATATTTACTGAGCAGGTCCTTATAGATATTATAATCAACCTACAATTTGGTCTTACGGCACTTGCACTCAGATTTGCGGCAGGTTCTTTTTAGTGCCTTCACTCTTTCTACATTCCTCCAAGGTGCTTTTGTTTTTCCAGAAATTATCCTGGTTTTTATCGGCGCAATGTCATCCATAATCTGTGTCACTGAAAAGTTAAAATTATTGACCAAATTGTCACACAAAGACAAGGAAGACAAATTAAGAGCAGAATGTGACCAGGTACACCTAACAGAGTTAGTATATCTAGCGATAAACCTATCAGATGTGTCTGCACAAATGGAGCGTCTTTTGACTAATTTTAAACCAGGTACATGTTTGGTCATCCAAGCAACATTGAAAAAAATACAAAAGTGATCTGAAATCCCAACATCTAGAGTGCACTTTGGGGTTATATCAAGGCCTTTAGAAATAACCATGTCAAGAGTGTGACCCTGATTATGAGTAGGCCCGGCAGCGTGCTGTATCAACTCAAAGGTTGATAACATGTCAGTAAACTGGTTAGCAAAATGGTCAGTGGTGTTATAAATATGAATGTTATAATCACCAGAGATAAGAATTGAGTCACACTCAACAGTAATCTTAGATAAAAGCTCAGCAAATTCAGATATAAAGCCTTGTCTAAGCCTTGGAGGGTGGTAAACTGTGAGCACTAGACAGGGATATACAGATCTGATCACCAGAGCTAAATACTCAAAAGTAGAGTAAGAACCAAATAAGACGCTTTTACATGATAAAATATCTGAAAAAATAGCAGCAACACCACCACCCTTCTTGTTAGGCCTGGTACAGTGTGAAAATGAAAAAATAGATGGAGAAACTTCAATCGGTTCTTTGCTACCAGTTTCATCAAGCCAAGTCTCAGTAATTTAATCAGCAAAAAACAACTATGCTGACCAATGGTTTGATGTATAAACAAATGACATGGGAAACAACTACTGTAAATGGAGGTAACTATTTATTCTGTTTTCTTGTGTGTGTGTGTGTGTGTGTGTGTGTGTGTGTGCGTGTGTGTGCGTGTGTGCCTGACTTATTTGTAGGTGGAGCTTCGCAACAAGCAAATCCATAGCTACTGCTACCAGAATATCTTCACTTGTTCCAGTGGTAACTGTGGGACTCAGACCAGTACTACAACTGCAACTATTGCCAGGAATTCCTATGGTTACTACTGGTGCCAGTATGAGGTTGTTATGACAAGAAAGCTTCACAGCAACCGACCCTTTGAGATCAGGTGAGAAATTATTGGTGAGATGAGAGAAGAAAGGGAAATGACCAATGTTGAATTATTTATTTTTTCATAAACAATAATTTTGATGACAACAAATGTTTCATGCATAGCATTTTTAAAGAAATGGTTACAAACAGCTTCACAAAAAACTAAATAATTTTCTGATGACACTGTGTGAACAGTTGGGTTGCAAGTATTAACCATGCGCCATGCTCAGAATGCTCAGAATCATCCGCATTTGGAGGGTGTTAATTTCCCAACCTGATAGTAACACCATCAAACCTGCATCATGGCCTTCTTCATTGTGTGGCAGCCATGTACCAATTTGTCTGCCCTTGTTTTACATGTGGATTTTTTTTTTTTCTTGAATGAATGAATGGATGAGTTTGTATTGTAATACATCGGAAGCAAAGGAAAGCAGAAAATGCCCACCTTTGAAGATTCCTTTACTAAATTTGGTTGAGAAATTAACTACTGATGAAAAAGCTGAAATATATACAGATATAAATAACTACTGTTTAATATTCACAATGTGACAGTAGAAATCTAAACAACATACGGTACTTGATATAAAACATAGCATAGTCTACATGGTGGAGGAAGTGCTTGATAATTAATAACTCCAGGAGGTCAAAGTTGATCCAATCCTGCGACAAATTATAAAACAAGATCACAAACATATAGTTTACAGATATGCATATAGACAATTTGTCATGTCATGGTTAAGAACAACATGGTTAAAAGCGATTTGTTATGGAGTTGGAAGCTACCAGATAAGTACTGTCTGTGCTACAACAAGTGGTGAAAGATATTTATCGCATTTGCCAAAAGATGCTTCCTAAGGCCATAACTTCTGCAAACTTTTCAGAAGAACAAGGGGAAAATAGGAGGTAGAAATGGTCAAAATAATATACTGTAGACTTTAGGTCTTAGGAGAAAACAAATATTTAAATTTACAGTAAATATACAGAATGTGAAAATTCAGTTGTCATAATCACATTAAGAAGACTGCAGGACATACATATGTATTAAAAGTGTCTAGCCATGTAGATGTGCTTTGAAAAAAAACTACACACCCTATCAAAATATTCATTTACAGTTCCCCTCTCATTTACAAATGTAGGTAACACATGTACAGAATGTGCCAATTCAGATATGCATAGCTGTCTCCTAGCAAGAAAAATGTAGTTACAGTGTCTAACATCAACATTATCATACATGTTTTTTTCCAAACGGACATCCCAACTACCATCATCATTACCATGGTGCGGGATACTGGATAACAAACACCAGATCCGCATGGCATCCATATTGGAGAATGACAGCTCATGTGGACCTGGGAACCCGATCTGATACTGGTGAATCTAACAGATCTCCCATCACAACTAGTGTACCTCCTCTCCGGTAATGACCAGAATAATCAATTCTTGTTTTGGGTTGTTGCAGTTAAGTTTCACCTCACATGTGAAGTTTAACATGAAACCAGTAAAAACTAAAAAAGTATTGGTTTCACAGACATGAATTAGATTTGCACAGGCACAATTATCTTTTGTCTGGTGACATCTCACGTTAATAAAATAATACGTGGCCACAACTTAGTAATGTGTGGGAAGGGGATCTTAATAGGTGGCCACGACTTATGTCAGGTACACATTACACAACTTTTAGTTGAAGAGTATGTCAATTTTAACGAGAGAGTTGACGACTAAGCAACACAAGGGATGACTAGGGATGACAAGGGATGACTATCTATTCCAAATCTGGTATTGTGCTGCGAGAGTACCTTGACCTTGCAGTACTCTTGCAGGCAATCACCATGAGGCACCGTGCGCAAGTACAAACAAGCAAAATGGCCACGACTTAGAAATGCGTGGAAACGACTTATTAAAGTGTGGGAACAAGATCATTGTGCTCTGTTAGCAGAAGGCGGGATCGTCTGTTGTCCAAGTAGGAGTTGGAGTTAGCCGATGCTGATGGTCATGCAGTGGAAATTAATTCAAAAATAAAAGGAAATCAATTCAAACCTCTCCATGTTTGCAGTATCCTGTATGGAGCCCCTGATGCCACATTCTAGGTTCTCATTGTCACAAGTTACTAAGTCATGGCCACGACATAATGATCTTGTTCCCATGCATTACTAAGTCGTGGCCACTCACTAGGATCCTGTTCCCACACGTTACTAAGTCATGGCCACACATTCATTTTATTAACAAGATATGTCACCAGACGGGCTTCAAACAGAGCTGACACGGACAAGTACGAATTTTCATTTGTCTTGTCCAGGTAATGCTTACTTGCGCATGAGTGAACACTATATGTGGGGGGGACAGAGCTTTACCCTGTATGATTCTCATCCATCTGTGGATGGTGAGGTTTTTGACCAAGAGGAGAATCTATGATTCTCGTCTGCCTTAGGCAGTGAGATCTGACGTAAATATCAGATCAAGAGTAGAATCAGGAAGGACAGGGGAAAAGAAAATTACAGAAAAACATATGGGTTCACTCACAATGTGCATCTAAAAGTGGGAGTATTTGTTGTGTTCTTTCATCTTTCTATCTCATTTGATTTGAACTGCACTAGTTTACTTTGAAGTCTTTTATCTTTTGTATCTCTTGTCTGTACTTTTGCACTTTTTAATTGTAAATCTTTTACCTTTACTGTATTTTTATCACCCTGTAAAGCACTTTGAATTGCCCCAGTGTATGAAATGTGCTATACAAATAAAGCTGCCTTGCCTTGCCTTGCCTTCGTACAGTTAGGGTGCTTTGCCCTGCCACTGACAATGTACCCTCCGAAAATATGGTATTTTTTTGCATTATACTTTTTGTTAATAATATTTTTTTTGCTTAATATTAGACAACATATTCATGAAAACTCTACATAAAAACAGGACCCTATTCCTCTTCAGTAATTATTTTAGGTGTATTGCCATTTCTTTTGCAAAAGCCCTTCCCTAGCTCTTTGTGATAATGCTCTTTGTCATAGATTCCTACTGTAACTTTAAAAGTTTAAGTTTTAACTTTAACAAAAATACTTAAATATAAATGGAGTAGTTGTTCCTGATTCAACTGGTTCCCACTTCACAGAATAACCCGGAACTGTCCAAGGACATACAGTCTGACAGTTTTTGATCCTGATGGTGATCAGGTCAGATGCAGGTATGGAGCATCCACCGAATCTGAGTGCAACCTGTGCTACCAACCTGACGGTTTCTCTTTAGATCTGGTAAGAGATAATGCAAAATCCTTACACTTACTTTGCAAAATGTGAGTAGCCTAATGCAAGTTTAGTCATGCCCATTGTCATTCATGACTAAACATAGGAAGTGTAGCAAAATACTCCAGGACAGCACTCCAAATAATTAATTAATATTTATTGCCGCACAGACGTTTTGGGCAAGACGCCCTTTTTCAGTGCACTTTTTAGGCAAAAACATAGGAAGTGGAAAGTGGGAAGCTGTCACCTGAGCTTCAATATAGAGCTTAAATTTGCCTTGTTTAGAGAAGAGGTTGTGGACAGGGTAATGCATGAATATTTCACAAACCCCTTTCCTAACTAATAGGAATTCAGTTCTTTTACTACCAAAAGGCATTTAGTCTGCTTAGTTCTAGATGTAATAAAGTAATCAACAAGATTGTATAATCTGTATCCACAGTATAGAAAGGCTTTGATTGGTCAGTTAAGGTTCAACAACGTTTTTTTTAGCATGTGCAGTTGCAATGTCCACCTGAACTTGATTTGATATCAGGGATTGCATTATTGCTCCAATTAAACACCTCTCCACCCCTGCCCAGCTAAGATTAAAAATTAAAGGCATTAAGGCAACATAGCTCCGCACTGAAATGGTGTTAATGCTCAATCTCAAAAAGGCACAGTTAATGGTCCCCAAGAAGAAAACAACTGGATGTGATACCAACATGACACAATTTTAACAGCTATTGCAGCCTTTGTTATTTGTGTGTCAAAAATAATGTTCCTTATTCTTTTCATCAGAATTCCAGCTCCCTGTCATATACCTCCAGTAGTCAAGTTGGACTTCGTGGAATTGAGCTAGTAGTGGAGGACTTCCCCAGAAAACACATTACTGTCTCCTACTCTGATGGATCCTTCACCACGAAGAATCCCCTTTCAGTAGGGAGGCATAAACGTGACACAAACAGTACAACCTCATCATTTTCATTGAGCACCACTACAGCCACAACAACGACCACAGCCGCAAGCACAGCTGGAGCGACAACGACCACAGCTGGATCAACAACGACCACAGCTGGAGCAACAACGACCACAGCTGGATCAACAACGACCACAGCTGGAGCAACAACGACCACAGCTGCACCAACAACGACCACAGGTGGAGCAACAACGACCACAGCCGCAAGCACAGCTGGAGCGACAACGACCACAGCTGGATCAACAACGACCACAGGTGGAGCAACAACGACCACAGCTGCAACGACAATGACCACAGGTGAAGCAACAACGACCACAGCTGCACCAACGACCACAGGTGGAGCAACAACGACCACAGCTGCACCAACGACCACAGGTGGAGCAACAACAACCACAGCTGCACCAACGACCACAGGTGGAGCAACAACGACTACAGCTGCACCAACAACGACCACATCTGCACCAACAACGACCACAGCTGCACCAACAACGACCACAGGTGAAGCAACAACGACCACAGCTGCACCAACAACGACCACAGCTGCAACGACAATGACCACAGGTGAAGCAACAACGACCACAGCTGCACCAACAATGACCACAGCTGCACCGACAACGACCACAGGTGAAGCAACAACGACCACAGCTGCACCAACAACGACCACATCTGCACCGACAACGACCACAGGTGAAGCAACAACGACCACAGCTGCACCAACGACCACAGGTGGAGCAACAACGACCACAGCTGCACCAACGACCACAGGTGGAGCAACAACGACTACAGCTGCACCAACAACGACCACATCTGCACCAACAACGACCACAGCTGCACCAACAACGACCACAGGTGAAGCAACAACGACCACAGCTGCACCAACAACGACCACAGCTGCAACGACAATGACCACAGGTGAAGCAACAACGACCACAGCTGCACCAACAACGACCACAGCTGCACCGACAACGACCACAGGTGAAGCAACAACGACCACATCTGCACCAACAATGACCACAGCCGCAAGCACAGCTGGATCAACAACGACCACAGGTGGAGCAACAACGACCACAGGTGGATCAACAACGACCACAGCTGCATCAACAACGACCACAGCTGCACCAACAACTACCACAACCACACCAACAATAACAACAACAACAACAACAACCACAGCTGCACCAACGACCACAACCACATCCACAACATCTACCATCATGCCCACCACTCTCCTCTACCGTCCATCAATTGCTGCTTTAAGCAAGATTCCTCTGCAGTTCTCTATTTATGGTTTGTTAGCAATTTTTCCATTGTAGCATTTATTTTTTATTTGTATTTCATTTTCACTAAGTCACTCTCTCTCTCTCCTTTTTTGACTTTCAGTTGACTCACACTACGCCCCTTCATGTCTCGATGGTGATTATTTCCCCATTTTTCTGTCTCCAACTCCACGTAATGGAGTAAATCTTCCTGCCTTTGTCAACAACACACTCAAAATCAAAGTCAGAGCCACAGCAAAATACGCCAAGTAAGGAAATTCCACATTAAAATCTTGTTATAATTTTGCTATTGTTTGTTATGTATGAGTTAAATAGAAGAATCATGGCCCAGTGCATCATTCGGAATGTACAGTATAATTTTTCGTAGTATTAGCCTATAGTTAAGAGAATTAGCTTACAGAATATTGCTGTCCTTGTTGACCGGGGCAAGTTTATGAAAACATTGTTCTTCTTGTAGGATCCATGACCTCCTTATCATTGGACCAAAGGGCATTTCAAAGCAGAGGACCTCCACAGAAGAATATACCATAAAATGGACACCAGTGGATAATGAAGTGGATGACCATTTCCCCATTTGCTTTTATTTTGAGGCATTAGACAGGTGAGCTTCACATAAACTATCCAGTTTATTCCAAATCACATAAACCAGACGACCAGTTGATATCAATATGCAAAATTCTTCACAGGATGTTGTATTTGGCTTCTGCTTACATATTTTTGTATTTTCATCTTAAATGTGTTACATGTAGCATTTTTAAACAACAATATATCATTGTCAAATGAATTGTTTGTGCCAGTTTTTTTTGCCTGTTTTGTGCCATAAAGCAATCAAGCAAATTTCCTGCAAAACAGTGGCAAACAATGTAAAATACATTGTAGAGGCTGCCATTCTTCTCAATGGATGGTTTTGTTTGTTTATGGTAATTAGACTAATATCTCAAACTTAATGTGTTAATAATTTATTAATGTTAAAATGCTACATGGAGGACCTTTAACAGTTCACTGGTGAAACCATTATACCATTTGAACTCCATCCCCCCAAACGTATGAGTGTTTGGAATAATTACCTTTGCCAAGTAGGTTATACTTTTGCCTGTTAGTTTGTCTGTCAGCATAATATCTCAAAAACATATGAACGTGTTTCCATGCAATTTGGAATTTACAATTTGACAGATAGATCTTGGGCCAAGGAACAACTGATACATTTTTGGTGGTGATCCAGATCTGGGATTTCCACCATTAGACAAATATTGTTTTTTAACCAAAACCATGAAACTGTAACTGTAGCCATTCAGTCTGAATATCAGGCTAGAAACTAATGGACATAGACACTTGATTCCAAATCCTAATGGTTTGGTTGCATGATCAAGAATTCAGTTTAATTTATGGTGATGGGAATGATGTCTGTGGGTGTAACAACAAGTTGGAGAATTGTTCAGCGTTGGCAGAGGTTTGCACTCTCTGAATGCCTTCTAGTTAGTAAGTAATCAGATGTGAGACCATTGATTTCCAGATAACTGACATTACAGACTATATTGAGGGCAACTTAATTGAATAATTTACCACCTTTAATGTTCTATTCCAGACACCACAGAGTCTATCATTCAGAGCTGCGCTGTGTGATTACTGATGTTGGATACCATGGTGAGTTGATACACTTTTAACTCCTCGGAAAATTAGCAAAGTATCCCGGTCAAACAAATGCTAGGTTTCATGAATAATATAATGCTCAATGGTCTGTTTTGACTATTGGATATTGATTGTTCTTGTAGGTGCTGAAATGGGATGTTTTATGAAAGAGGGACACATGCAGAGTTATGGACATTTTTAACCCTCACGTACAGTAGCTGCACAAGTTAACACAGAACATATTCTTAGGGTTATATCCCGCTGAATGAAACTGAAAAATATTCACTGTATTAGATTAGCAGATTCTCAACTGATTGACATTAGTTGAGAATAACTAGTTTCAAGTCTCAAGTCTTCACCTCTGTTCACATCACCACGGAACAGAAATAAGTGTTACGTACTGTATCTCACACTTTCCAGAGACCATTGTACACTGCAATGAAACCACGATGACAGTGGAAGTGGCGAAGAGCTACCTTATCAGACGCAACGAGGACAACTTACACCTGAAAGACTTCAACGATCCTGCCTGCAACCTGACAAAACGCTCCAACTACACCCACCTGGTCGCCATCATGTCGCTGAACACCTGTGGGACCACACTGGAGGTACAGCACACTAAACTAACACAGTGTACTCTGTTTGCAGGTGTACATTGACCAAGGCAAGGCTTACCAAAATTATGGCTGAGAAAGGATCACTTTTGTTCAGTTGTTAACAGCCGTAGACAATCTTAGTTCTTTGCAGATTTTGGGCCCTAAGACCTGGTTTCTTAAAGTTTACGTAGTTAGGGTAGATCATTGTTTGGAGGAGCTTCTAAAAACCACTATAAATGTAATAGTGACAAGGCTAGTGAACCTTCTCTGCAGCACAAAAATCATGTATCAACATTCAACATTCATGGAAGATGAAAACAGTACACGTTGCTAAGAGATTTAATGGTAGAATTGTATAGTTTTAAGTATAATCAGCATTCTAATATCCACAAATAAGACACTGATTTGAGCAAGCCAGTGGGGAACAACCTGCTTTGCCATCATTACAGCTGAGCCAATTTTGGGAGATAACATACATACTATCCTGTACATTCTGAAATTTCACTATTTAGCATATTTGACATGGTATAAGGCACATTAGCCTCCAACACCAAGAGAAGTGAACCTTGGTGTAGGATGTAAATTAGAACAGGATGCATTTTAGTTTAATCATGGCTAATGATGTGAATAACTCAGCTATAAACTGACAAACTGTTATGGAAACTGAGCTTTGTCTATTACAATACACAACTGAAAATAATGCTAGTAATAATGGTGATAGTAATGTCAGCTTGGTTGTAAATGTTAGCTAGTTGATAAATCTGAGCTGAAAAGTCTGGTCACCTAAAAATATCTTTCTGGTAATATTTTCCAGTGCAACATTAAAAAGGGTGTTTGTGTTAAGGTGTTTTTCGCTGGGCTTTATATAATGTGCTATTTCTTATCAAAGCAATGAATCAATCAATAAATCCACCAGCCGAGTGTTGATCACATCACACAGAATGAGATCACATCGGCTGACCCAAGTGAAATTATTTCCAGGCAACATGATGTTGAGATCGCCTTTTCATGTGTCTATCCCAAACGGGCCAACCTGACGCTGGGATTCAGACACAAAAACCCATATGCCTTTAGAGAGAGAGGCTTTGGTGCTTTCAAGTTTCAGTTTGAATTCTTTGAGAGCAAGAGGTTCAGGAAACAGAAGGAGGCCAGCACTTACCCAGTGGAGGTGTACCTGAAGCAGATGATCTTCATGGAGATTGATGCAACTACCTCCATCCCCAACACAGAGCTGTTTGTGGAGTCTTGCAAGGCAACTCCCTATGACAATCCAAACTCTCGCATTACCTACACTATCATTGAAAATGGGTAGGTGTACGCAGTGATGAAGCATCCAATTCCTTGTGTGTTACATGTATTAGACATCACTATATGTGCACATATATTATTCCCTTACATGGTGTCCAATGTAGTTATTATGAGGAATGCTAGTATTTATATTTCTAAACCATTATCACTGTATTATTACAGGTGTGTGAGGGACAACACAGTGCAAATTTACCCCGGCTTCAAGTCTCAATTCAGATTTGGAATGGAGGCTTTTGAATTCATTGGTGCTCATGAGGAGGTAAAATGAAACATACCACCATGTTGTTTACAGTGAGATGTGTAAATGTGCTTTTGGTTTGGAGGGACTGACTTCAGCTCACTTTGTCCGTAGGTCTACATCACCTGCTCAGTCATCCTGTGTGAGACTGGGGTTCCTGGAACCAGGTGCACTCAGGGATGCATCAGGTCCAACTCAGGGAACCAGCGCCACAAAAGGGAAGCTATCGCCGAGACTGCCATGCACTCCATTTCCCAGGGACCTTTGCATCTGATTAAAACTTCTGACAGCCAAAGTAAGTGTGCATATACACTACCAGTCAAAAGTTTGGACACACCTGATTGAATGTAGGTTTGTTTACCAGCAGGGTGGTAAATCTGCTTAACCCAGACATTGCCACATTCTTGTGGGCGGAAAATGCGAAATGCTCTCTCATAGTTGTTGAGTTGCATGCTCAACAAAATGCCATGCATGGACCATGCATCCATGGCATTTTGCACTATAGTTTGGCTTCTGAACGTTCTTTGTTGAATAATTGCATCAGGTTGCAGCCAAGACTGTCTGTTCAGTGACACAGAGACTTTTTGACAAGTTCTTGGCCCTTGGATCTATTTTGGCACAGATGTAGTAATAATAATGCACCCAATGTTGGACTGATGTCTACATTCAATAAGTTAAGTTACACTGTGATACATCAAACCATGGCCTGTTGCTCCCACAGCAAACCAGAGCTGGGAGTGAGCCAAACAACGCTGGGATTAACATTTTCATCTACCCATAAAAAGACTCACCTGTACAAAAACATGCGTGTGTCTCATAATAAACAAGCATAATGCAGTGGGGAGACCACAGAAAATGTGCAATCACCATGGCATAACTCAAGAACTCTGAGAAATATTTATGTTCCACTCCAAATTAACTGGACAATGTGCATATTCACATATATATATATATATATATATATATATATATATATGTTAAAATGTTAATGTACAGATTCATCACACATTTGATTATTGTACACACTGACCATGTAGTTTGTAAATGTCCACATCAACCGATCAATACGTATTACGCACTTTTACAATTTTCCCACATCATATATATAATTGACTGGTCGTTACGTAAGGGATAATGCCTGACGAGGTGTCCATTATCAGGAATTAATGGACGGCGGGGAGGCCTGAACCGTCCGACGCGCAGCGGAGTCCATTAATTCCTGATTATGGACACCTCGTCAGGCATTATCCCGCTTATACCATGGTCACTTGCCAAAGAAAAAAAAATTAAGACCATTAATTTATATTTTCATGCGTTTTGTAATCAAAATCTAAAGTTTTTCACAAGCCATAACACAGTTTCCCTGGTAACACCTGAGGGTTTGACTAATACCTGGAACAATCATTACCATCCCATAAGGTTCTTATGCAATGGAAACATTGTTCACTACTCCAGTAAATAGGACGAACCTTAGCTACGACTTGGCAGCGGGAGATATTTCTAGTCCGCTCAGCTCATAGAACCCTTTGGCTCAGCTATGAGTCAGAAAGCTAACGTTATGCTAGCAACATTCAAAGTCAATAACGTTGCGTACGGTTGACAAACAGTAAATATAATTTGTCAGTATGTTTAACAACAAGACTAGCTAGCTATCCAGCCATGTCATTGTCCCCAAATCAATATTAAGATTTTCACGAACATACAAATTGTAAAAGGCTTTGACTGCGTCCCTGTTGCTATGGTTACTCATTTTAGATACAGGCTGATACTACGTAGCCAGTGCATTAATTTAGAACAGCAAACAGACAGTTTCACTGGAACTACTTACCTGCAGCCAATCAGAATTGAGTATTCACCCAGACCATGGTATAATTGGTTTTGTTGGATCTGAATTCCAGTCTGGCCTCTAACACACTTCTCTTTTTTTTGTATTTCTTTTTGTTTGTATTTCCCTTTTAGCCTCTGGACCAAGCCTGCATGTGGGCATGAACCTAATGTTCATTGTCGACTGCCTCCTGGTGTGTGGAGTGGTGGTCTACCGGTCCAGGAGGTCCAAAGCTAAATACCAACCCCTGCCAAACTCTGACTCAGACTGAGGATCAGAGCCATTTTTATCCACTCAGATCTTTAAGGTGATGGGAAGGATCCACACAGTCCTGTTTTACTACTGACAATGTTTAGTATATTTTCTTTGGTTTGGGTAGTTTGAATCATTATTTAACAGTAGGGGCTCAATTCAGACTTTGTGAAGATGCGCATGTTTGAGCTGTTCCTGTTCAGTGTGTGAACTGAGGACTGGGGCGTGTCTTCACCTGCACACAAGTTTATTCAAAACCTTGGTTGTTTTGTCCTTCCCATCAGGATAGTGGAAGACTGACCACTGGACTTTTTTGCATTTGCATGTCAGTTGTCATGTTAATTCAGGGTTAGGGTTAGTGGTTAGTTTGTTTAGGACAACTATGCTTGAAAATTAAATTGGCAACTTGTCCATGGGTCATTCATTGGATAAAAACGTTATGCTTTACAAAATGTGAAATCATTTAAGCTATTCCACATTTTTTGCCTAGAAAAATCACTGATTTCTTTACATCAAAAATATGTTTTATATCAAAAGATGAGTTTCTTGATGACAACTACTTTCTGCTCAACTCACTGACGTGATACTCTCCATTTCATTTCTCATGTTGGTGGCCAGACCAGAGCAACATGGGCAGACTCTGGAAAACTCCTGTTATGGCCATTTCAGCATCACATACCAATCCAAACTTAATGGAAATTTTGTTCCTTTGTGCTTCTGTGATGCAACACCAAGGACTTTGTCCTTAATTGTTCGTACATCAGTGTCTTGTCAATATATACACTACCAGTCAAAAGTCTCTCACAGTTGTTGAGTCTGGACACACATGATTGAATGTATGTTTTTCAATATCTTAAAGCCATTTTGATCTAAAGGCTTATGCTTAAATGCTTGAAATTTGTTTCTTTTCTTAGTGAAGTTGATCCTATGTATGAATTTCATTCCAAAGCCTTTGCCTTTCCATCAAGGCAAAGGGCAGCTACTTTAAAGAGTATAAAATATAAGATAGTTTTGATTTGTTTAACAGTGCATAATGTGGAAAATAGTAAAAATAAAGAAAAATGCATATGTCCAAACTTTTGACTGGTCAGAATCTGAATCTGCATATTAAAATGTGAAGCGGGACACGCCTCGACATACGGTGATGATATCCGTCACCTGAAGTGCGCACACTGCAGGACACTAACCCCACGTGCAACTCCAGCGTTTGATTCACATATTTAAAAACTGAATTTAGCATCATTGCACGGCACTTAAGTGAAGTCTGTATCGGGCCGAACATGATTACTCCATGATTACATTAATTCTCACTTCAAATGTCTGTGAAGCGTCTCTGAAGAACAATAAAGTTTTATTTGCAATATTCCTGTCTTGTCTGAGTCATTTAGAACCGGGCATTTGCATGGCTTTTAGTTTTAGTGAGCCTCTCATTCCTTTAGATTGAATTTGTGATTGATAAATATGAATGTGTGTCAATGAACTGAGGAAAAAAACAGTGGGAAGATGAAGATGACTTATTCAATTTGGTAAAATGACAAGTAAAAAAAATGTGTTATTCAGGCAAAAGCAGTGTATTCTTCAACCTCACATCCTCTTTACTATCTATTATCACTATTATTTGAAATTTGATGAGTGTGGACTGCCCATATTCATTTTGTCATGAATAAGCAAAACAATGTGGCCTTACACTTAATTCATTTTAGGACATTTTTACATCCATGCACATTACTGTGAAGATTGAAATTGAAAGTATTCTACTTGCTCTAAACATGCTGGCGAAATGAAGGAGGAGCTGGTTTCGCCCCAGCCTTTGTTTAGTTAATCAGGTCTGGATTATCCCAGCACTCAGTGTTACAGGAAACTAAAACACCACAATTGTTATTGCTTGGCTCTGGCATGAGCCATCTGTGGTTACTTCCTTGTAGAATTATATATTGAAGCATTAAGTACCTATTAATTTTCACTGGAACATTATGCCCTAGATTTCTCTTCTATTGTTCTATACGATATTAGCTGCTGTCAGTCCAAAGGCCTCTTGATGAGAAGGATTTCCATTCTATCATTATTATTATTATATGTAATAAGAAGTCTAGCAGTTGGCAGCAGGCAACAGAAAACAATATACTGTAAACAGTCATGTTGAAATGACCGTAAAGTAGCACAGGCATAAGCTGGATGGACACACAGCAAACAAGGTGACAAATAACAACAAGGACACCACTAAAAGTAATTATTATTATAATTATCATAATGTATCTCTCCATGCACATTGCTGAAGATACTCTGGGAGGGAGCGATACCACTCTCGCGGTTGAGAGGAACCATCATATTAAATAGTTTTAACTTTAGGCCTTTTGTATATGCACACACATTATTGCACAATATTAAACAAAAAGTGTTTTCTTAACTGTGCAGATGAAGAAGTGACTCATCCTACTTCTGTCAAGTTGATCAGGTCAGGTTTCTCACAGCGTTCCCTGTAAAACGATACCTATCACTGACATTGGTATTCTTTATGACCAGCATGTGTCAACTGTGGATACTTCACTTTAGATGTGATTGTAGAATCATTAGCCTGACCAAGTAATGTAAATCAAAACAATCAAAATCAAAAAATGTTTTGTTCTACAATGATCTGAATTTTAATAGAAATGACAAATGAGACAATCCAAGCCCGTCTTTGTAGTCTGGTGTTAATTCTACAGTATATCACAATGTATCATCATAATGAAGATGTGGGCGTTTAGTCACTATTGAGTAACCGGCTTTAGGGTTGGGCTAGAGGTTACGTTTCTCACATAAAATCTTAAAGAATAAGTTTGGCGATTTTGGAACTATATATAATTTGTCTCTTACATACCTGTAGTACTTGGACCCACAGACGGGGTTTGTCAAAATATCTCCAAAAAAGCCAGTCTGTGAAAATGATATGGGACTATTTCTATCCACAGAGCGGAAAGCAGCAGCACTGCACCATTTCCACTCAGTGGATCGTCTTCTACCAAACTCTACTACTGTTTACAATCTCACCTGACTGTCAAAAACCAAATCACCCCACCAGTAACGACCTTTCACCCCACAGCGGTCTGTGCTGCGGCAGAGTAAAATAGTTCTGTGATTTCCCTGATTAGTGAAAGTGTGCGTAATGGAGGAACTGTGTCATGAAATCAGAGCTAATTTTCATTTATGATCTTTTCCGTTCACTCTCAACTCGCTGTGGAGCATAAAATATGGCTTTTTTAGAGATATTCTGACAAACCCCAGTTGGACTCATTGTTAGCAGTAAGAGGCTACGGAGCTCGCCGTTTCAACCGACAGCTGACTTGGGAGCCAATATTGTCTGCGGGTCCAAGTACTACAGGTATGTAAGAGACAATATATAATTATATAAAGGTCCAAAATTGCTGAGTTTATCCTTTAACATTCAGCATTTTGAGTGCTGATAAGGAGAGTTACCCTGCATTCACACTGACTGATGGGTCGCTGTATTCTGACTGATTTTGGGCAGTGCAAGATGCTCCTATTGCATAATGCTAAATCCCTCACACATCATTGTCAGTATGAAAGGGCAGGTCTGACCTAATTGCATACCTAGATGGCTTCATTGGCACATTTTGTGTTTACAAAGCCATCATAGGGCAACTCCCTGGTTATTAAAATTTCCTTTTTATTTGTTGTTCAGAACTTACCGCTTGCCACTGTTCCTCGCCCTTCCATGGAATTTGGGAAGATGACTTTTAGTTATTATGTTTCATGGTCCTGGAATCAGCTCCAGAAAGATGCAAATCTGGATCACTTCATCCCTCTGGGTGATTTTAAAAGTCTAATGCAGTCCTTAAAAACTGAGGTTTGCAGATGTTTTACTTGAGAGTGTATAATGTGTAACTTTTTGTTTTGTGTTGTATTTTACATATATTGTAATATCGGCTTCTTGCACCGTTGGCCATGGCTCCCTAGCAAAAGAGATGGACATTTCAATGGGACCCACCTGGTTAAATAAGAGAAATAAAAACAAAACAAAACTGTGTAGTGGTCTGCAGCTACAAGGTTTTAAACAATCAAATTGTGTATTTTTTGCTGCTTCGGTATTGCCTTTTTGAACATTACATCATTTTGTTGAGTAAGCATAGCATCATTTTTGCGATGTTTATTCCTGTAGTCTTTCAAATAAAAGTTGTAGAGAACTGGGAAACCTTGAACGGCTGTAATCAACATCTCATCCATTTTGCTCTTGCTTGGGGAGATGTGAGACCCACCAGGACAGGAGGGCCAGAGTCTGTTAACATCTTCATCCAATATGCCCAATAGTCCTGTCCATCACCTCTGTCCTTTAAGGAATACCACATTTCATTCTGGTCGGTGCACTCTTATTCAATCAAATACCTGGCACTCTCTCTTTGCCCAAAGACGCCCACACTTCTCTATTGCTGCTGCCTGTTTACTGTAAAAGAAGGCAAGGGCACATTCTTCTAGATGTGTTTGTATTCTGCACTGCATGTTAAATGCATTCATCATTGCGTGAGTATTGCAAATCATTCTTTGCCATTGTTATTGCTGGCCTCTCTTGTTTCATTTTATCCAGTCTAATCTAATCTGATTCAGGTTTAACAATGGCTCATCACTCATGACATTCTCATCCCACATGAATGCCATGGAGTCAGTTTGTTTTGGCTGTGAGATTTAAAAACAACAACTGAGAAAAAAAACACAAAAAAACTCCCATCACTAACACAAATCAATCAAACTATCTGAGTGGGAGTAGGAAGTCTTGACAGCATTTAATAAAATTGATATGTATTCTGTATTTTGCTTACAAAATACTTATTTTGTTACTAGATCACTCGTATTGCACTTTTATGCTGGCCTCTAATTTACCTGAAGTACTTGAAGGACATTAAGTATCTCTTCTACAAATTGTTAGATTATGGAGAAGCTTGATGCACAACTCACTCCAACAAGAACTGTGAAGTTGTGGTTGTTCAGTATACTCCACTTTACATTTTTCACTGTTGTTTGCTTTTCAGTATTGTTTTGATACTATTATGACTTCAAAGATAGAATCCAGTAAATTTTCTTTTTCTATTGTTTTGGAGTCAGTGTCCAATTACATGTGTACAATCTGCTCATATACACTCACTGCTCATATACAGTCACTGTGTGACCATGTGCCTTTACTGTTATTATTATTATTATTATTATTATTTATCATCACTCTGATTTTTCTCCTCTATTATTGTGTTTGTTCTTCTTTTGTTTTTATTTTTCCTCTGTGTGTGTTGTAAAGCACTTTGGATCAACTGTGTTGTGTGTAAAGTGCTATATAAATAAAGTTGAGTTGAGAGTTGAGTTAAATACCAAAACTGAAAGTAACTAATTACATTTACTCACATTATTGAGTAGTTTTTTGAGTATTAAAGTCAGTAATTTCATTTCAATACATTTTTGCAGAAGTATTGTACTTCACTACTATTTTAAATCATATCCAACATAAATTGTCCAACTGTGGAGCCATTCACAGTGAACAATAACTCAGCAAAGAAGAGTAATTGGGATTTACTTTGTGCACTTTATTTTGTAATATCTAATTTTTCCAATTAAAAGAATATTGTTTGAACTCTGTCCTCTCATCCTTTTAGAATTACATGGAAAAGATCACAGCTAACAATGTTATCTTCAAATGTATATTTTAATTGAAATACTTTTTACTTTTAAATGAGATACTTCTTAGTTTTACTTGAGTAGATATTTACAGCTGTAATTTTACTTATACTTAAGTACAATTTCAGCAAGGTAACAGTGCTTCTTGAGGAGGATGATTTAGTGCTCTTTCCACTCCTTATTACTTTAATTGCAATTCAACTTTTGAAAGCTGCAGATATTGTCATCTCTCATATGAGCAATAATTTGATCCTGAAGAGGTATAGTGTTTTAGAATGGCTTTCAAATCACTGGCAAACTACATAAGATTCATAACTTCAAGTATGAGTACGTGACAGTGGTGCTGATAAATTTGTTCAGTAATTTAAGGTATTAGCAGGTGACAATCATGCTGATGAACTACTATAGGAACTTTGTGATAAAAGCCTCTTGTGTTTGAGAGTATGAGTCAGAGGTGCAAAAAAATGTTGCTTCAACAAATATGCACCGGTAAAACCTGTCACACCACAGTCTATTGGTAAATTATGAAAAATTGTAATCCAAGTCAACTCATTTCCTTGTACTAGGCTTTATAAGAAGCTCTGTTTAAGGGACAGATAGAGGGAGACAGAACTCACAGGACCATGGCTTCTGTCACACTGCTGCTGCAGCTGCTGGTTCTGGTCTACAGTGTGTCTGCATGGCGTCGTTACGTTCGAAATAATTATGTGTACTATGGGGGATCAGTGACCTTCACCCCAAAAGGCCAGAATTCAGATGGGACATACGAGATAAGTTCAAGTTAAACTTTAGGCAGTGGCAGGTGAATTTTTACTAGTAAGAGCATAGATGCTGCCTCATCCTTGCACACTTAAAGGACTTTGCTTGACAATGCCATAGCTCATCTGAAGAGGAAGAAAAGAATGTGGCTTTAATCAGAGACACAATAATGCTTTTAATATTCAGATCTTTGAGTAATTTCTAATTTCTTTTGTGTTGAGCCAAGGTGAAATGCTTTTACATGTGCAAAGTTATTAAATGCCTTCAAAATTACATTCTTCATTACTTCATTCTTGACAAAATGACCCTCTTTGGACATACACACGAGCAAGCTTCAGATCTGATAGGGTGTAATCTTAATAATCTGGTGGACCAGAGCACCTTATTTTATATATTTTTAGCAGGATCAAACTCCTCACCCTGACAGTGTTATTGCCATGCTCAACTCACTGCGAGAGAATCATGTGTTTTGTCTCTTGTGTATAAAAAGGTGAATGTTGATGAGAGCGAGCAAAATTCTGCCCTGCAAAAGACAGAGGCTTCATACTTTGTAATTCCCCTGATGTCTTTGCAGGTGGAGCTTCGCAACAAGCAAACCCATTACTACTGCTACCAGAATGGCTTCACTTGTTCCAGTGGAAACTGTGGGACTCAGACTAGCAGTACCACTGCAACCATTGCCAGGAATTCCTATGGTTTCAACTGGTGCCAGTATGAGGTGGTTATGAGAAGAAAGCTTCAAAGCAACCGACCCTTTGAGATCAGGTGAGAAATTATTGGTGAGATCATTGCTGAGCTCAAAAGAAGAGAGGAAAAAGTACCTACCAATATTGCTTTCATACACCAGCAGCAGCCAATCATAAACATTTGCATTATGCATCTTAAAAAATAGTCAATAATAAAACAAGTACAGTAAGCATTGCATATCAACCGAAATGATGATGTAAAAGATTATGCTGACTGCAAACTCCCCAGGTTGTCCATTCCATTAACTAAGAGCCTTGATGCAAAAAGACTAATTACCTTTAGACTTTTGGTCCCTTTGCATCATAAAATGATGCAAAAGTCTGAATAGTCTGCTGATACTCATTAAGTATTTACTAAGACTTTAGATGACAAGTCCAGTGCAGAATGTTGTTCCTTCTGTGTACTTTGATTCAAATGCTACCTGTCCAGGAAGTCCTTACTAGTTACAGTTGTTTGCTCAATCTTAAATTGAGCCTTGAATTGAACAAGAAAGTTGCTATATAATGCTTATTTTTATTTCTGTTTCTCTTCCTCCTTCTCCTTCTTATGGTTGTTGTTGTTGTTTGTATGTTATCTGGTACATTTTGTTTGATTTGTTTCTTTCATGAGCAAATTGAATCTTTGTTTTGAAATAGACAATCTTAGGAAAATAGACAGAGTGAGCTTAGACATTTTAGGAGGATTCATTTGAATTTGAAATTCAAATCCGTCTTCATCAAGGAGAAGAATTGTAATCTGAAAGTAACAAAGCAGAGGCTTTAACATCACCAAGAAGAGACACATGCAGATAGAGGAAGGCATAGGGAGGCAAGGCTTCCTCCAAATAAACACCCAATAAACACCCAATATTAGTCCACCAAAAAGGAAACAGGTGCAAAATGCAATAAAATGTGCCAAGGCATAATGAAATGCCTATCAGTTTATGAAAGTAGCATCGGAGAAACAAATAAATAACCCCGAGAACAAACCACTCAGAAAGGAGCCAGCTGCAGAAACACATTTATTTAGAGTGATAATCGTGTTACATATTATTCTGGGAGTAATGGTTATGATAACTGGCCTGATCTTGTGAAATGTTACAAGTTTTGGCTGATAAATACTCATTTACTGCTGATCAGAGTTTTTTCATTGACACATTTACTAGATGTGGTCCTTGGTAAGATTAATGATCATTATTAATGATCAGGATAATCATTGATTAATTTGTTGTTGATTTAATTATAGGAATTGAGATGCATTACATTGACTTATCTACTGCACAGTAAACATTCCCTTTCTTTCAAATGGATTCAATCTGTCTCTGTCCATTCCTTTCTAATCATCATGTTCACAGCCGTTCAGAGGCTTATTATCAGTATCACTTATTGTCAGTACAAATAACCATATCCTCTTAAATAATGTTAAAAATATTGTAACATTGTCCTTATTATACAAATGTTTCTCCAACAGATATCCCTCCTACGTGAATTATTACGATGGCCGGGGATACTGGATAGGAAACTCCAGAAGCTCCCGGGCTGGTTGGAGAATGATGGCACATGTGGACCTGGGAACCCGATCTGATACTCGTGAATCCAACAAATCTCCCATCACAGCCATGTCACCTGTTCTCCGGTAATGACCAATGTCATTTCCTGTTTTGGGTTGCTGCATTGCAGTGTTATCTAAAATACATAGTTTGAGATGTAACCAATAAAGGAATGATTAAGTTTAGTTGCCACACACAGACAGGGTGCTTTGTCCTGTGACTCATGTTATGCCCTCCTGGAATGTGTTTTTTAGCCCTTGTCCCCACAATGGCTCTGCAGCGTCCCGCTGGTCATAAACTTCTACTTTAACTCCTGTCTGTGCCAGCAAAAATGCTTTTAGGCCTAGACTGTTCCTGATTCAGTTGATTCCCACTTCACAGAATCCCCCGTAACTGTCCGCGGGCAATCAATATGACAGTTTTCGACCCTGATGGTGATCGGGTCAGATGCAGGTATGCAGCATCCAGTGCTGAGTGCGGTCTGTGCTACCAACCTGTGGGTTTCTCTCTAGATCAGGTAAGATCTTGGAATTTGAGTTACCCAAATTCTTCACTTTGAAAATAAATAAATGCAAGTATAATTTTGTTAGTTTGCACAATTTACTCAAATCCAGATTCAGATTTGTTTATAATGTCCTTTTAACAGATGGGTTTGCAAAGAGCCTTGCACAGATTGTGTTCCCATTGCCATTCATGTCTGGTCATATTAAATATGAGAAAGTGATGAATAGACAGTTACAATTTTCCCTAACTCCAATTCACACATCTGTTAATCTGTTCAAAATGATGTAGATTGTTTGCTGGAGAAATTAAGTATTGATAATGTTCTCACTTCTAAGCTACTTTAAGTTTATAAGTGTATTGAGGGCAGAATTTTTTTAAATAATCTGCAACACATTTGTATAAATACACTTCTGTTTTGTTGCTCTCTGTTGCCACCTGATATAACACAATAGTGATTCAAGCATATCTGATGATGTTTCATTACTGATGAAGCATATCATCAGTAATTTTGCCCCACATTTTCAGTCAGTTCAAGTTGTATGAAAAGTGAAATCAACAAAAAGAAATGAATGATGAAGATGCCAATATTGCACAACATATCAGCTATTACAGCCTTTGTAAAGTGTGTGTCAAAAACAATTTTCCTGTTTTTTTGTCAGAATTCCTGCTCCCTATCATATTCCCCCAGTAGTCAAACCGGAATCCATGCATTTGAGCTAGTAGTGGAGGACTTCCCCAGAAAACACATCACTGTCTCCTACTCTGATGGATCCTACACCTCAAAGAGTCCCCTTTCAGTAGGAAGGAATAAACGTGAGATCACTATCATGCCATCATTTTCATCAAGCACCACTACAGTCGCAACAACGACCACAGCTTCACCAACGACGACCACAGCCGCACCAACAACGACCACAGCCCCACCAACGACCACAGCCGCACCAACAACGACCACAGCCCCACCAACGACCACAGCCGCACCAACAACGACCACAGCCCCACCAACGACCACAGCCGCAACAACGACGACCACAGCCGGAGCAACGACGACCACAGCCCCACCAACTACAACCACAGCCCCACCAATGACCACAGCCCCACCAACGACGACCACAGCCCCACCAACGACCACAGCCGCACCAACGACGACCACAGCCCCACCAACGACAACCACAGCCCCACCAACGACCACAGCTGCACCAACGACGACCACAGCCCCACCAACGACAACCACAGCCCCACCAACGACCACAGCTCCACCAACGACCACAGCTGCACCAACGACGACCACAGCCCCGACAACCACAGCCCCACCAACAACGACTACAGCCGCACCAACGACGACCACAGCCCCACCAACGACCACAGCCCCACCAACGACCACAGCCCCACCAACGACCACAGCCCCACCAACGACCACAGTCGCACCAACGACAACCACAGCCCCACCAACGACGACCACAGCCCCACCAACGACGACTACAGCCGAACCAACGACGACCACAGCCCCACCAACGACAACCACAGCCCCACCAACGACAACCACAGCCCCACCAACGACAACCACAGCCCCACCAACGACAACCACAGCCCCACCAACGACAACCACAGCCCCACCAACAACGACTACAGCCGTACCAACAACAACCCTGCCTCCATCTACCACTATGCCCTACCGTTCATCAATTGCGCCTTTAAGCAAGCTTCCTCTGCAGTTCTCTGTTCATGGTTCGACAACAATTTTCTTTTATTGATATTTACCACACTGATTTACAGTTTAGCATTTATTTTGATAAATTTCTAACTCAGTGTCTCTTCTCATTTGACTTTCAGTTGACTCACACTACGCCCCTTCATGTCTTGATGGTGATTATTTCCCCATTTTTCTGTCTCCAACTCCAAGTAATGGAGTAAATCTTCCTGCCTTTGTCAACAACACACTTGAAATCAAAGTCAGATCCACAGCACAATATGCCACGTAAGGAAATTTCATATTAAAATCATATATATAATTTTGCAATCAAGTGTTTATTGTGTTTGTAAGGGATAATGTACGCTGAGCCTACACTTTGCATCAGGGTCTTGAGTCACCGTGTCGGGACTTTTTGTAATGACCGGCTTACTGAACATTATCCCACTTATTTCACGGCTACTTACCAAAGTTAATCATTTGTCACAAAATACTGATTTTAAATTATTTTATTACAAGCTAAAGAAATGTACAAGCCTCCACCAAAAAAGTAGTTCTGCAGGATCTTGCAGTAAGCAAGGAGTAATATATTTTTGGTTAATTTGATTCAAAATTAACAACCTCGACCAGACTTCTTGAGTGCGCAGTGATACAATGAGATGCGAAACAGCAGTTTGTTATTCTGAAATAACAGAATGTGCTCCTTGGCCAATCAGAATTGAATATTCAACAAAGCTATGTAAATATTTTATTTTTGCATATAGGATGTATATCACATATTATTTCCCAGTGTTTCATTACAAATGTACTACAATTATAACCAATAATTTGTGATTAATACGTTAATAATGCGGGTTTGGCTACAGAATATTGTTCTTTTGGGCAAGTTTATGAAAACATTGTTCCCCTTGTAGGATCTATGGCCTAATTATCACTGGACCAAAGGGCATTTCAAAGCAGAAGACCTCCACAGAAGAATATACCATAAAATGGACACCAACAGATGATGAAGTGAATGACCATTTTCCCATCTGCTTTGTTTCTGAGGCAAGAGATAGGTGAGCTTTAAATACACCATCCACTTTATTCTAAACCTCATAAATCAGATGGACTAGGTGATAAATTAGAAAACCATTATGTAAAAATGTTCTATACAACATGGAGTGGAGATTCGTACCTGGCTTCCACTTCCATCACATTTTCATGTGAACAGCTCCTTGGTGAATAATTTATATAATTTGAACTCTGCCCACCTAAACCCAGATGGAATCATTTTTTGAAGGATTGAAATGTGAGACTGTTGATTTCCACATAGCTGACATTATAGACTACATACAGGGCAGCTAAACTGAATAATTTACCAGCTTTAATGTTCTATTCCAGATACTACAGAATCTATCATTCAGAGCTGCGTTGTGTGACTGCTGATGTTGGACGCCATGGTTAGTATACTTCAAACTTAAGTTACATTTTTTCAATAATTTATCATTTTTCATGTTGAACACAAATCTTGTACTCTTGAGCAGATTGCACTGTTTATATTATGTGATTTGTTTGATATTATGGGGCTCAGTGTCAAATGTCAAATGTCAAATGCTCAAAAGTATTGTTTTCACTATTGGATATTGTTCTTATCACAAGTCACAAGTCTGCAACCCAAAGTGTCTGAGGGTGAGAACTAGTGCCTCGCGTGGTCGTACAGCAGGTGTGCTTTCACTGACTGTAGTAGCAATATTTTTACAATTACTCCTGATGAGCAAATGCTGATTACATCAGGGGAATTCCCAACTTTTCCCCGAGAGACCTTCTGTCAGTGGATTAATTCCCTGTCAACAGGGAGCCTGGGTTACTTTTGCACCTTCCTGTTCCCTTTCAGTTAGTACACTAATGCAATGGTTAGTTTTATTGGAACGTACCATCACACATTGATAACGTCAGTGACATTAGTGGGTAAAGCCGTAGTCATTAAATAATTCCGTTTAGAGGCCAAGTTGACAGGTTCCAATGTTCTGGCTTGACCTGAGTCAACAGGTTTTTTCTGTAACGGGAGCTCCCACAACTCCCACAACTTATCTTTGGAAACCAGCAAGGAGTCACTCAGATTATGGTCAGTGCCTCTGGATGCATTCTTTCCAACGCAGCCTGAACCAGCTCCAAGGGCACAAGATTATAACATTATAACCTAAGATCAGGTGAAAATGCATCCACTCCCAGCAGCGCATCCTCATTGCACATTGAAAAACAGTAGGGTAGTAATGAAGTGAATTAATGAATGTTTTCTATGGATGTTACCAGTTCTAGGTTGGCCCAATCTGAATCTTCTCCAGATTTGTGAGAAAAAAACAAACCCAAAACACCCAAAAGACCTAGTCTCCATTTTCCTGCTAGAGTCCCCTTGAGAAGAGATCTGCGCCCAATTTCATAGTATACATAGTATACTTACATAGTATACTAGTATACTTACAAAGTATACTCTCTCTTTTCCCAAAACGGAGATTGTCATTTCTTTCCTTTAGCTGAAGTAAACAAACTGTTGACATGTGGGACCTGCAGAGTCTGTCCCACAATCAGCAAGATGGAAAGATAGGAACCAAGCAATTTCTTTGTGTTTATTAATCAAATTTCAAGTCATCACCATTATGTTGTGCGTCACACTTGAGTGTAAGACACATGTCTAAAGTCTTCACCTCTGTTCACACATCATTACAACACAAATAACACAAATAAGTGTTATGTACTATATCTCTTACTATTCAGAGACCGCTGTGCACTGCAATGAAACCACAATGATAGTGGAAGTGGAGAAGTCCTATCTCATCAGACGCAACGAGGACAACTTACACCTGAAAGACTTCAATGATCCTGCCTGCAACCTGACAACACACTCCAACAGCACCCACCTGGTCGCCATCATGTCGCTGAACACCTGTGGGACCACACTGGAGGTACAGCACACTAAGCCAAAATGTGTCAAAAAATATCAATATAATAATGATAGGGTTGAACACACCAGTATTTCTATGATAACCATGAGAGTTTTTATGGTATTAAAATGGTATGGTATTTCTCACAATTCCCACCAAACAAATTCAAAGTGTGTTCCTAACATCAGCGTCTATTTTATTCTCTTTCACTTTTAGGAAGATGAAGACAACCTTGTCTTCAAGAATGAGATCACATCGGCTGACCCAACTGAAATTATTTCCAGGCAACATGATGTTGAGATCGCCTTTTCATGTGTCTATCCCAAACGGGCCAACCTGACGCTGGGATTCAGACACAAAAACCCATATGCCTTTACAGAGAGAGGCTTTGGTGCTTTCAGCTTTCAGTTTGAATTCTTTGAGAGCAAGAGGTTCAGGAAACAGAAGGAGGCCAGCACTTACCCAGTGGAGGTGTACCTGAAGCAGATGATCTTCATGGAGATTGAGTCAACTACCTCCATCCCCAACACAGAGCTGTTTGTGGAGTCCTGCAAGGCAACTCCCTATGACAACCCAAACTCTCGCATCACCTACACTATCATTGAAAATGGGTAGGTGTACGCAGTGATGAAGCATCCAATTCTTCACTTCTGCATGTGCTACAATATTAACATATATTGTGTTCAATATGGTTTTGAGGAATACTACTATTTCTAAACCATTATTACTGTATTATTACAGATGTGTGAAGGACAACACAGTGCAAATTTACCCTGGCTCCAAGTCTCAATTCAGATTTGGAATGGAGGCTTTTGAATTCATTGGTGCTCATGAGGAGGTAAAGTGAAACATACCAACATTTTGTATACAGAGCGAGGTATAAATGTACTTTTGGTTTAGTTAAAGGACCTCACCAACTTAATTGTCACCTTATCCATTATGTGATGCCAAGACAGGCAACAAAATCATCTCTCTGAGTCCAGTAGATAGTTCTGTCGCTTGCTAACGCTTTAGCATACCATATGCTAAGTTATCATAGGGTACTAGCATTATCCTAAAAGTGAGAAAATGAGAACTTGTTGCAACTTTAAGGCTGGATGGTTAGTTAATTTTAATGACGAGTCTAAACCTGCCAGACTTAGGAAATTGGTCAAATAGACAAAAAAGAAAGCGCTCTTTGGAACTACTTTCAATGCCAGAAAATCTCTTTTCCTTTGAGACTTTGAGTGTAATTTTTTTTTTGTTTACACAGGGAGTGAATTTAGCTAGAAAGCTAAGTGTGTTGTGCTGTTGATCGTAATGGACTTCAGTAATGATGGAGATTGAGGGTTTTTTTTCCAGAAGTTTTTAATCTACAGGCCATCGAATAAAAACAAATGGGCTTCCTGGTGGCTCAGTGGTCTAAGGCAGTGGTTCTCAACGTGGGGTCCGGGGACCACCAGGGGTCCTTGAGGGGGTTCCAGGGGGTCCCTAGCAAATTGATGAATTGTTAAACTTCACCATTATTTCATTTACAAGAAGTTAACACAATTAGAGAATGTAGAAGAATGACTGTTTTGATCATAGTGTCACTGTTATCTCTCTACCTACAATAAAGATAGTCATGGAATTCTGGACAAAATCATATCTAACAATACACATATTATCAGATTTGGGTCTGAGGGACAAAATCTCATCAAATGGGGGTCCGTGGTTCTAATGTGGACTAAATTAGGGGTCCTCGATATGAAAAAAGTTGAGAACCACTGGTCTAAGGCGCCTACCATGTAAGTGCGATTTTCTGTGTTCAAAAGGACCTTTGTCGCATTTCATCCATCTCCCTCTCTCTCACAATCTTTCCTGTCTCTCTATACTTTAATCTGTCAAATAAAGGTGAAAATCTATAAAAGAATAAAAAACACTACCAACTTTGGATTGCTAAAATGTCTATCTTCATACTTTAGATAATGCTAATTGCCTACAATTATTTAACATACTGTATGCTAAAGCGTTCGCATGTACACCAAACTGATTTTGGTGCCAATCCTCCTGTCAGTTATTGGGTAAGGTGACCTATGGGCCAAACTCAATAGGTGTAGTAACTTTTCTTTAAAGTGATGGGCCATCATAGCATGTCCCCAGCTGTGCCCAGGTAATCTGAGGAGGGACTGACTTCAGCCCACTGTGTCCGTAGGTCTACATCACCTGCTCAGTCATCCTGTGTGAGACTGGGGTTCCTGGAACCAGATGCACTCAGGGATGCATCAGGTCCAACTCAGGGAACCAGCGCCACAAAAGGGAAGCTATAGCCGAGACTGCCAGGCACTCCATTTCCCAGGGACCTATGCGCCTGTTTAAGACCTCTGACAGCCAAGGTAAATATATTTATACACACACACACACACACCCGTTTGTGCCAGTGTAATTCATGGAAAATTCTTACCACAGCGGCACAAGCCTCTCTCACTGTCTCTAAGTTATATGCCGACCATGCCGCAGTCTTCTTGGGAACTAGAACTAAGTCTCTAACGCATTTCCCTTTGTTTTATTTCTTTTTGATTTGTTTTTTATGCTTTTTGTTTGTTTTTTTGTTTCTATTTAATTTTTAGCCTCTGGTCCAAGCCTGAATCTGAGCATGAACCTAATGTTCATTGTCGGCTGCCTCCTGGTGTGTGGAGTGGTGGTCTACCGGTCCAGGAGGTCCAGAGCTAAATACCAACCCCTGCCAACCTCTGACTCAGACGTGTCATGTGAAAATGACAGGTGATCAAGGGTGGAAGTAACTAATTACATTTACTCTGTATACTTTACTGTAATTGAGCAGCTTATTTGTGTACTTGTACATTTTAAATGAACTACTCTTTACTTTTACTTAAGTAGATTTTTACACCAGTACTTTTACGTCTACTTAAGTAAAATATCAGCAAAATACATTCTAGTACTCTTTCCACCACTGCAGATGATATTTGATTTTCACATACAGTGTATACCTTTGTCAGCCAGTCACTCAGCTTAGAAGTGGGCTGTCAACACGAGCTCTACTGAGCACTATGAGCACCACGTACGCAGGTGCAGGTTTTTCTTGTTAAGGTGAGGCACCACAGGTGAAAATGGTGATTTTGGCTGAATTGGTCAACTTTGAGATATTGTCATATTTTGCTTCTATAACAACTGTAGTTTCATAAATTGTACAAAACTAATCAAATACAATTATAAAAAGATAATTAATTTTATACCAGATGCGCGCACAAAAAACTTCTAGCAACTTAGTGACCATTTTCTTAAAATGATGTACTCCTTCTTAAGTACCAAATTTTGCATGGTGTTTTTTAACAAAAATAGCTGGTAATTTACAGATGCTTTCTTTAGTATCTTTTGTCATTTACTTTTTACGAACATGCAAAAATAGGTAAAAATTGTACATTTTCATGACATAGTGTTTTGTAGATAATTCATCAAAAAAACTAAATTTGGACAAATCTCTCTTACAATTACTAACCATTTAGTAGTTTAGTCAGATTGAAGGAATCTGCACTCTGACAAAAAACTAATTTAAATTTACAAATATTTTTTTCCACTATGATTGCTTTTTTAAGAAAATGCTGTTCAATTCTTTTACCCTATTCATCTGTGGCGCCTCCCCTTAAACATTTTATTTAGTCATGTCAGTCAATTGTTGTTGTCTTTAAATGTATCAACATAAAATGTATGTTATGTTGGGATATTTTTGTGGTAATTGAAAAGGAAAAGGATTATATGCTAAGACAAAGAGACAAATATCATGTCTGTGAACTATTAAACTGTTTATAATTTTCAAATATTCCTGTTGTGTCTGAGATTTTATAAAACAGCATGACACCCCAAAAGGATTGAAGGCTTTTATTGAGCCACTCATTCCTTTAGAGTCAAGTGGAATGTGTGTGATTTTTGTGAGAGATAAATGTGGATTTGCGAAGAAGAAAGTGAGGAAAGATTGTGGGAGGGAAAGATCAAGATACATTTTTCTACTTTGGGATAATGACAAATTACTGTCTGTTCCACTGACTTTGTGAACTCTTAGAATGAAGGCTGAGCTTTTACATTTGAATGAAAAAAAGACTGCAATACTGCTATCAGTTCCAGTAGTTCCAACTAGTAAATCTACCCTTATATGCAAGTGTGCCATTTATATATTAAAAGTGAAGACCACTTCAATGCAATTCTCAGATTTAATGCTGAAATTTCATTCTTTCAACTTTAATCACAGCCTGCACAAACTGAACTGTCTGCATTCAAGCTACACTAGGCAGGACTAGGCTAAAAAAGTGGGGCTGCAACAGAGCAGATAATCATATCCCACCTAACCAAGATGCTGTAAATTTGAGCTATTTGCCCAAATAAAATTCTGGTGTCAGGTGTGGTCACTGGTGGGAAATGTTCTTGGTGCACATGAAGTGACACATCAAATTTAAGAACAAAATACAAAACTGTCTCTTCGAGTAAACGCTCCATCCAGAGGAAGCTGGACGCAAACAATGATGACTGAAGCTCTTCACCAACCAAAGAAGACTTTAGCTCTGATGAGTGCGTAGTTTACTGATGTCACATTACATTATTTCTGGGTAATGAAGCACTTCAAACTTTCAAAATTCAAACAAGGTTGCCTAATGTGAAAAAGCATAGATCTAAGCTTAGCTAACCACAAAAGTGTGAGCAGTGGATATACTACTAACCTTTTCCATATGCATGCACCTTATCTCAGTATGAAAATGAAAGTATTCATGTTACTCATGCAGATGAAATGAAGGTGGAACTATAAAGTGGCATCGGCCCAACCTTTGTCTTGGTAATCAGGTGAGAAGATAAGGTTTGCTACAGCATTGCATGCAAAGGAATACCTAACCACTGGTATTCTGATTGTTTGATACCAGCATGTGCCAAATCTTTGCAGATTTATGTGTGTTAAGCATATATTAATCAGTGTTCTTCACTGAAACTTGTCTTTAGATGACAAAGAATGTCCACTAATAAGAAATGTCTACCTATAAGCAAGATAACAAGAGCTGCCAGAAGTGCCATGGATTTCAGAAGAAATGTCTCATCATTAATTTATTCATCAGACTTGGGTTTGTGGTCTGGTGTAAACTCTACAATCCTCTTTAACTAAATGCTCCTATAATCCTCACAGAATCACTACGTGCAGTTTAATAAACTTTATAAATTACTTTATTATTTCCATTTCTGTCAGCCTATCACATTCCTCTGTTCTTTGAATGAACCAAAGGAGCGGATCACTTTATCCAGATTTTATACCATAAATAAAGACTACAAAATAGAGTATGAGCTAGATGCAAATTTGTATACGCATGTGCATCATTGCTAAATGTGAAAGTGTTTTTCTTAAACATGCAGGTGAAATGGACCATAACGTGGCCTCTCCCGGCCTTTGTCTAAATAATCGCATGGTCAGGTTCCCACAGCTTTGCATGCAACAGGATATCAGGATATCAAATCACTGACAAGCTGGAAGACTCGATTCACACTGGTATGTGCCCAGTGTAGTTACTTCCTTGTAGATTTAGCATTGGATTTACTAACTTGATTTATTGTGAATGTGCATTCTGCACAGTACAAAGATATTTTGTTCACCTGAAACGTTTCATTTAAAACTCTTTGTCCTGGATTTCATGACAAATTCCCACAATTAGTCCATTTAAAATAACAAACCAAGTGGACCTCATTGTGTTCTTAATCAAGGCTAAACTTACGCACATGTTGCTCTGTTTGGTCTTGACCTCTTTAATCTTGATCTTGACTTGGACTTGGACTTAAATAGACTCACTTGACTTTAGTGCTCTTACCCGCCACACTCATCAGTTCCCTAGTACAATGGCAGAGCCCTGAACTAGGATTTCTTTTTGTTTAAATTATTTTTGATTCTTGAATAGGATATTCTACTTTCACATCCCATCTCTGAATACTGATCCATTTTTTTTTTTAATAAATCAATTTACCTTACTAACCTATAGTAGCTGTCAACCTCTCAGGAACTAAGAAAAACAGCTTGTTTTTAGCTGTTTGACAATTTTGACATGATCCAATGGGGTTTCAAAGGGTTTCATCAGCTCAAGAGATCAGAGAATTTTCTCAACCTAAAGAGGAAAATGTAATCCTTCAATTTATGTTAAAACATGAAACTCACCAATCTCTCTCTGTGATAACTGGCTTCACATCCCACATAACTGGTCTCACAAAGCTGGTTATCAACTGGCTCTGTCAACCAAGGAGTTTCCCATCCCACTGTGAGCGTGTTCACATGAAAGGGACGGGGTTTGTAACAAATAAAACCAATCACACGCAACATGGACAGACCCAGAGCAGCTGATGTAAGACAAAGGCCCGGTCACACTACGTGCCAAAGTGCACACATATTTACTTTGCCCCACATTCATCTCCATTGAAAACCATGTGAAGGCCAAATAAAAAACATAATTTCTGGTAAATGGTAAAGCAAAAAAGATGCAGCATAACTTTTAGTCTGTCATGAGGCAGGACTCAATGATACATTTATGCATGTAGAGATTTGATAAATGATAGATTAAGATACATAGACTTTTATTTCAAACCTCCAGCTCAACATCACGAAGACCAAGGAGCTACTGGTGGACTTCAGAAGGAGGAGGCTGCCAACCCCCGTCACCGTCCAGGGGGAGGAGGTGGAGATGGTGAACTCCTGCAGCTCAACAACAAACTGGACAACACTGAGGCCCTCTACAGGAAAGGACAGAGCAGGCTGTACTTCCTGAGGAGGCTCAGGTCCTTCAACATGTGCAACAGGCTGCTGCAGATGTGCTACCAGTCTGTAGCAGGCAGTGCACTGTTCTTTGCTGTGGTGTGCTGGGGAGGCGGCGTCAAAGCAGGGGAAACAAACAGACTGAACAAGCTGGTGAGGAAGGCTAGCTCTGTTGTTGGACACAAACTGGACTGGAGGTAGTGGCAGAGAGGACGACTGTTCAACAACCCCAGCAACCCCTGTGACCCCCCCCCCCCCCCCCCCACACACACACACACACACCCACACACACACATACACACCCTGCACAATAACTTGGACCTGGACTCTAGCCCCTTAGACCCCCCTTTGAAATCCTGCATAATTTTATTGTGCTATGTTCTCTCAAAATACATTCATTTGGATGTTTTTCTCTATCTAAAGAACAAAAAATAACATTTCATATAATATGTCACCTTTAGATTGTATTTATGACTTTTGATGTTGAGTTGTATTGATCGGGTTTTCAGCTGTTTGGCGCCTCTCCATCAGATTCCACAAGCAATAATAAATTAATCAAACAATAAAAGCAATACACTCAAATAATTGTGGGATTATCTAAACATATGCTGCAAACAATTACAGACTGTAAAAGTGGAAAGTATGGGGAAAAAATGGATTACTAACATTGTGTTCTTCTCTCTATTATAATGAATAAATATGAGCAATACAAAATATTGCTGCTGCCGAGAGTGGAGAGGAAAATTGCAGATAGTGTAAATGTGTAAGTAAACAAGCTTATCTCTGCCTGTCGTTAAGGCACAGTGTTCATACTTTTCATTGAAACAATGTTGTGCAGTCACACTGAGTCACATTTAGATGGAATATGGATGTAGTCCATTGTGTCAATCACTGTCCGGAATCAAATGAAAAAATTCCAGCACTAAACATGCAGCAGTAAATTTAATTAAATACTGATAATTATAGTCAACTACTGTAAGCTTCCCTAGGAAGCCATCTTTTACAGCTACAGTCGGTAAATGGCTCAGAAACGCTAACATTTATGGTGATATAACAACTAATTGTGGAAAGCAAAGTGGTTCCACCAGTTTCTATTATCTGTACTATTCTTCAATCTTTTATGCTTGTTTGTCAGTCCATGTGTAGGGGGGGTGAGGGCGAGGATGTGGGTGCATGAGACCGGGAACATGCTTGGGGGTGTGGGAATTGGCAGGCAGGTGTGAGTGCAGTATATAAATTGTTGTTCTTTTTTCTGCTCGCCTGTTTCTGTCCAAATAATGTAAAACCCTCAATAAAAAGAAAATTAAAAAAGAAATAAATAAATTAAAAAAGAAAACACTTGAAAAACACTACAGTTTGCTATAGACTTCACTTTTTCTTTCAACTGACTATTTTTTTCCCCACCTTAGCTAAACACAGTGGATGAGCACTGGGTATACTGCTGGCATTTTGCACATCCAGAAACCTTACTGCTCAGTATGAAAACAAAAGTATTCTGAATCAGACTGGTGAAATGAAGGTGAAAGTATAATCAGTCATGATCCTGTCAGTCCAGTTGATGTGACAAGAATCAACCCTTGGCACAGACTTTCCCAAGAGTCATCCTTTTTGACAGCTACTGCCAACTTCTGCTCAACACTTGTTCATCATAATAATAGCACTTGCGTGAGTGTTACATACCTCTATCTTGACCGTAACACTTGAGCCATGAAGAGAGAATAAAAGACAGAATGTAGAAAAGCCGGTCATAATTGGAAGGCGTGATATTATTGTTAATACCATTGGACTGACTTCGTTGCAGCAATACACTATTACCTAAGAAATAAGATATCAAAAAAAAGTTTTATTCACTGAAATTTCATTGAAGATACCTACAAAGAAAAGGCCTACTATTATTTAAAGAATCAATTCAAGATGAGTTTGTTGTCTGGTCTAAATTCTGCAAGTATATATCATTAAATATCCATATATCAAATGTATATATTACATGCATCATAATGAAGGCTTAGATATGGGTGCTGTGTGACAGGACTGTTGAAACTTGAAGGTTTCTTTATGCATCGCTGTTCCGAAAATAATTCTCAAATTGAAACTGAACATTCCACAGTTTGAGTGTTGCACCTTTGATAAGGAGTGTCAGGTAGTTTAATGTTTAGTGTTACATTCTCCTAGATTAAAGTTATCTATGTGAAATGTGAAATCACTATGTTTTGTGAGCAAGATTTCTTTGATTGGTTTGGCATTACAGTACGTTACATTACATACATTACATTGAATATTCTAGTAGTTTAGATTATTATTTAGGATTATTACTTATCCAGTAGAAGTGAAACAGAAACAAAGGAAACAATGGGCGAATAGAAAAAACCTTTGGCCAGAGCTTCTTTTGTTTGGTATTCTGCCATAAAGTAATCTGATTTCTTTTGGGTTTTACCTTGTGCTAACAATGATCTTCCTTTCACAAGTTGCTTGGGTCAAAGTTATTATCACTCTAACATTGTGATTTTTAATGAATACATTACATTGATACTTAAAATTTGGCAAACAGTCCTGCAAGCAGAAAGCTTGAACTAAAACGGAACATAATTCAGCATTTCCATAACAGAACACAGCGATCTACAATGTTATGTGTTTGACGCCTTTCCCCGTTCAATTCTTGCCCCACTGTTGCCACATTATTAAGAAAACTTTGTTTACATGAACTATTTTGTGTTTTCTGTTTTCTCCTCTTGCAATCTCTCTGAATCCCATGGAGCCAGTTTGTCATTAATTTACACCCAAGCCAGTCAAACTATATCAGTATAAAGCCGTCTTTTAAAATGAGTGTAGTGGGAACTGATGACAGCTTTTAATGGAAAATCACACTACACAGTTGGCCTGCTTTGATTGTGCTCAGGTTGCACCTGTCAAATACTTTCTATTCCTGTGATCAGAGCCATTTTTCCTTCATGCTGGCCTGTCATTTACTTGAATGACATTAGGTAATTGTTTCACACAAATTATGTTTCTCTGATAATGGAAGTACATGGCATGCCCTTGTTCAAGTCTATCCAAACAAGGCGTTTACACTAAGTAATGTATTTAATCTTTTGCAGCTAAACCAGTTTTGCAGTTGGCCTATTGTTACAAGACATAGTAAGCATACCGATGAATTTAGCGGGCCATTCTCCAATCTGAGTTGTTTGGCAGGTCAGGGCAGAGTGTATATAAAGATGCTGCAGGTGGGGATGCGAGAGGCAGAGCGCCCTGGGACAGATGGTTGAGTTTCAGCCACCATGGCTTCTTCCACACTAGTGTTCCTGCTCCAGCTGCTCCTGCTCTCTCTGGCATCTGCATCGCACTACTACGGGGGCACCGTGACCTTTACTGCCAAAGGAAGAAACGCAGACGGAACATTTAGGGTGAGGGATGCGACTTTTGCAAGACCCTAATGATATGAGCCATGTACTGCAGCTAGCATGTATCATTCGTTCCACTTGAACTTATTGTGTGTCCTGGTGATGAAAACAATAATATACAGTCAGGCTTGTAAATATGGTTACTAACTTGTGTAATTTTGTGGCAGTTTCTTCTTCTTGTAAAACTGTAGTGAATGATTGTGTGCTGTGGAGGAGACAACATATTTATTTTTTATTTGTTTTGTTTTTTGGAGGGTGAAGGTTAGAATAATCAGGACCAGTATGTTGTTGTTGTTATAATATGCATTTATTATTATTATTATTATTATTATTATTATTTTTATCATTTTATTGTTTCTTACTTGGTTTTTACTTATAATATAATACTTATAATAATAACAATAACACAAATATAAAATGAGTTAAATTAACTTTTGGAATGGGAAGTCAAGTTGAGGTCTTTTCAGTTCACTGAAGGTAGTGCACTGTTCAGATGAAATGTGTATGTTGTTTGGAGAGATGGAAACCAATATAGAAATTTAATATTATTTAATATTTCATTATTATTTCATTATTATTTCATATTATCTGTTGCATTTTACCAAGGCTGTGTTGATGAATATCTTCCTTTCTAAAACAATATAATTCTGTAGCCTGTAAAAATCCCTTTCCCACTGTCTTATTACACATGGTTGTAGTAATCAGTAATTATCCGGGTGCAATTAGTTTAGATGCTGCTTGCACCTGACGCAGTGCTGATTGGACATATTGGCGTTTGACTACCATGAATTTCTTCACGATTGACACTTTAACGGCCCTGTGCTCCACTGACTGCTCTGCTCCATCAGATCAAGTGAAGAGGCATCACTCTGCTCACAATATAAATGTATTTATTTTTTCTACACAATTAATATCATTCCATTGCCGTTTTGCCCACAGAGTCCTGCATCAGAATGTAAGCCATTACAATCTGCCTTTGCGGGGCAAAACGTCAGTAGAATGGTTTTAATATTGCAGAACACGTAATTACAAGAGGCTATTTAATTTAGGGCCAGAGTGACACCTCTTCACTTGATCTATGCAGCTTTGTTTTCGGCTGCAGTTCACCGTGCGCTGCCTTCAGTCTGTAGGATGCTGTCTGGTAAATGAAGCCCTATCAAGTCTGTGGCACACTTTTTCATACGGAGATAGTCTCTTCATGCAACAGGAGGTGGCGGTACGGAATAAGAAGTAAGGGTACTCATGTGGACGAAAATCAGAAGTGCCGGTGTCCGGCCCAAAGTATTCTGGTTAAAAAGCTAGAAGCTTAAGGTATTTTTGGTTCAGTATGTACAGCTAACCAGTCAGATCCCTTCTCTTCATTTGGGAACTAAACTATGCAACAGTTCTTTGTGCCTGGCCAACAAAGCGCTTTAATAATATGCCCTCAGCTTCAAATCCCAGCCCCATTAATGAGAAACAAATCAGAAGTTGTTGAGGGTACTAGGTTGTTTTTCTTTTACAAAGAATATTATAGAGGCTAAAGAAGTTTTCCTTTTTTTCCCATTTATGCCATATTATATTGGTGCCCAACACCACTTACAATTATTGTAATGCTGTTGCTAATTAATGCTAATCATCAAAAACAGACAGTCACACATCTGAATATTAGATCTGTTAAACTAGGCTAAAATTACAGTGCTATAATTGTGAGTTTTTTTTTTTCTTTCTTTTTTTTTTTTAACACAAAAATGTCCTCAGCTTCAGTAAACCAACCTTTTATGATTGCACATTTACATTACATGATCTTGTTCCACAGGTGGAGTTTCGCGACAAGGGGACCTTTGATGGGTGTGTGTACCACCACAGCTGGTATTGTTACAGCGGCAGCTGTGGCAATTCAGTCAGAGTTCAGAGAGGCAGTATTGACAGCAGCACCAACGCACCACGAACTAACAGACAGTGGTGTGAAAGTCAAACCATCACGACAAGACATGTCCCAAGTGACAAACCTTTTCAAATGAGGTGGGGTATTTTCATCAAATCACATAATGATCATTGCTATTATTACTAACCTTTATATTATTATTATGATTATTATGATTATTATTGTTAAACATATTCTTGTTATGAATAATAATAACATATTACAGTCTTAATAAAATAATAGTACAGTAAAATTGTAGTTTGCTGAGCACCATCCTCTTTTTCAGCAGACCTGCAACATTTTCATCCACATTTATATTTATTGTGATTCAGCCAATTCTAAAAGTAAGCAGCAGTGTTTAGATTCAGTATCTCAAGACTGTTGTGTCCACACACCAGGGAAGCTAGCTGTTGTTGGATCCCAACAAGCAACTACATTGGATCTTGGAGACTGTTGACTCTAGTGGATTTAGGAATAAGATCTGATACTGGCGAGCCAAACAGATCTCCAGAAGTTGCCATTCTACCTTTCCTGCGGTAAGTCCCCTACCATACAGTGGATGGACACAGTGGACACACTCTTCAAAGAAATAATTATTTTGCCCGGAAAGACGTTTTTTACCTGGAAATTGTTTGAAAAAACAAAACAAAACAAAACATTTTCTTTGTTGAGTGCTTGTCATGTGTTCTACCATGTTATGCCCTCCATCATACCATTATGTTACCTCTTGTATTACTACCTCCATTTGCTGTTTTGCATGTTTAACTACGCTTGCTTGCTTTTCATTCTGCTGATTTTATTCTTTTGTGTAAGGGACCCTTTGCAGACGTCTGGCACTAACTGTTACTCTTGTTAACGTATGCATTCAGAGTCCCTGTGAACTGCCCACGGTCATACAACATGATGTCCTTTGATCCCGATGGTGACCAAGTTCGATGTCGATATGGAACAGCCATTGGTACAGAGTGCAACAGGTGCCGCCCACCTGCAGGCTTTCAATTAGATCAGGTAGGTTGAAAAATCAATTTCCTAATACCTCGCACAACTAGTTTTTGCCTCAACTAACGCCAGTATATTCACATTGTCAGGGCTCTTGCACATTGTACTACTCCAACTCATACACTGGCGTCTATGGATTTGAGTTGGTGGTGGAGGACTTTCCGCGTCGCCCCATCACGCTGGCCTACACGGACGGGTCTCGATCCAGCAGGTCTCCACTGACTGTAAGGAGAGGCAGGCGCTCACCGTACGGCACGACTGTCTCCTACCCCTGGTGGTGGGCTCACACCGCCACACCAGCACCAACTACCGCCAATAACAACTGGGGGTGGTGGCAGGGGCAGCACACCAGCACCCAACCTCCCAGAACGACAAACCCTCCTCGGTGGTGGTGGCATCAAACCAATACTCCACCTCCAACAACTGCAAACCCTTCATGGTGGTGGTGGTGGCAGCGAACCAGTACTACACCTCCAACAACTACAAGCGTTCCTTGGTGGCAGCGAACCAGTACTCCACCTCCAACAACTACAAGCGTTCCTTGGTGGCAGCGAACCAGTGCTCCACCTTCAACAACTGCAAACCCTTCATGGTGGTGGTGGTGGCAGCGAACCAGTACTCCACCTCCAACAACTACAAGCGTTCCTTGGTGGCAGCGAACCAGTACTCCACCTCCAACAACAAGCGTTCCTTGGTGGCAGCGAACCAGTGCTCCACCTTCAACAACTGCAAACCCTTCATGGTGGTGGTGGTGGCAGCGAACCAGTACTCTACCTCCAACAACTACAAGCGTTCCTTGGTGGCAGCGAACCAGTACTCCACCTCCAACAACAAGCGTTCCTTGGTGGCAGCGAACCAGTGCTCCACCTTCAACAACTGCAAACCCTTCATGGTGGTGGTGGTGGCAGCGAACCAGTACTCTACCTCCAACAACTACAAGCGTTCCTTGGTGGCAGCAAACCAGTACTCCACCTCCGGCAACTACAAGCCCTCCTTGGTGGTGGTGGCATCAAACCAGTACCCCGCATCCAACAACCACCTCTCCTCCAACAACTACCACGAACCCTTATTGGTGGCGAGCCAGTACCACACCTGCCACAACGGTCAGCTGGTGGTGGTGGTGGAATCACTCCAGAACCTCCACACCACCACCTGTCGGGTCCACCACTCCCGGCTGGTGGACCCAACCGAACACATCCCCGTCCCCTTGGTGGTGGAATCAGCGCACTACCACACCTTGGTGGTGGCGGACCACCACTGCGCCTCCCACAACCACAACCACAGCAACTACCACCACATCTGCTCCTTGGTGGCGGACGCGTACTACCACCACTCCCAGGCCAACTACAACCACCAGGCAGACGCCTAGCACCACAGGACTCTATGCTTCCACTTCCCCCCTCAGTAAACTTCCTTTGCAATTCACTGTTCTTGGTAAGCCAGCCAAAATGCTCCTCCTATACATTTGCATGGAATATATACACAAAATTGTAAAGGTAGATTATTGTTTTAATAATTGTTTTTACTTGTCCCCTCAATTGTCTATACATCTTTTAGTGTCATTAGGCTCATAGCTGTGGAACGTATTGCACTTTGGCATTTAAATCAATCTTTATTTGAACTCTAGTTGATGCAGCTGCTCCCTCTTGCAATGAGGGAGAATACTTGCCTAAGTTCCTGCCCCCAACACCCACAAATGGACGGCGCCTCCAGGCTGAAGTCAACAAAGAAATGGAGATCAGAGTCAAAGCAGAAGCTCAACGCGCAAGGTAAGGGAGAACAGGCATGACCAGTGTTAGCCTTGTGGCAGTAAAAGAAAAATCCCCTCATTTCAGCAAGTACAATATAACCTCATTTCTGACTTGTTTTGTTTTCATACAGGCTGCAGGGTGTCATCATCAGCGGGCCCCTGAATATCACCAAGCACAGGAACACGCATGATGAGTTTGTCATTAGATGGACCCCTACTGAAGATGACCTGGGAGATCATTTCCCCATTTGCTTTGCTGCTGAAGCAGTATATGGGTGAGCCTCATGTTCATTCTTTTATAACAGCACTGACACAGCATAACAGCATTGAACTGTAAGTCAAACAAGAATAAAATATGCTTTTACAATGTTTTGTTAGATGTAAAATTCAGAGGCTGATTGCCTCACCTGTACCCTGAATTTTACTAATTGAATACTATTTAGAATTTAAACTGCCTCTTGTGAGAATAAGAAATTCAATCAAAATTCCACACACCCATTCTGGTTGAACCTATAGATTTATAAGGGATGAAAGAGGCTCCAGTTATAGGGGAGGAGCTTTTTCATGGCCCAGAAAAAACTGAATTGATCTGAGTACAAGGGACAACAACAGACCAAATGGGGAATGAGCAGATCAGATATTCATCCCTCCACCATATCTTTTGACCTATTGAGAAGATTAAAGTGAACATTTTACATAAGTTACCTTAAACATAGACTTTTGTGGAATTGTATTTAGGTTAGAAAACAAATCAGTAATAATCATTAATATTAACAATGACAAAAGCAATGGAATGTGTAAAAAGCATTACTCTCCTCAGTGAAAGTGTTAAATTAATCTTCAATGGTTTTCAGGTCTGGCATCTATCAGTCTGAGATGCGATGTGTTGTGGTGAAAGTTGTGCGGGAGAATGGTGAGTCTTATTGGTATCGTTATGCCAACATCTATAGGCTGCTACAGTATATAACCAAAACTGTAAAGCTATATGTGTTGGATTTTCACCAAATATATTTTTAGTGCTGTAGAGAGACTTTTTTTTTTAAGGTGCAAAAAATGCTGTGTTGAGTTTTCAGCATAATCTGGGGAGAAAATTATTAACAACAAAATCTCTTCCTCCAGTTGAAGCCAACGTGATCTGCAGTGAGTCCACAATGAGAGTAGAGGTGGACAAATCCACATTCCCTAGACTTCATGAGGATAATCTACGGCTTAATGATCCCAGCAACACAGTCTGCAGCCTCCAGAGCCACTCCAACAGCACTCACGTCATCGCTATCTTCCCCCTCAATGCTTGTGGCACTCAGATCGAGGTAAAGAACTCTCTCCTGGATGCTAGTTGGTGGTATTTGTTTCATTAATTACTGTGCTCATCTGGTAATCATCGATTTGTCTAAATGACGCTGTGAGTTATAGAGTGAGTTATTAGTATTGCTTTTCATCAGTAGTGCAAGGACTGAATAAATAACTTTTGACTCTGCAGGAAGATGATGATTACCTAATGTTCAAGAATGAAATCACCACTGTCGAAAATGTCAGAGACCTCATCACCAGGAAGCACCTGCTGGAAGTGCAGTTCTACTGCCAGTACCCCAAGCGGGGAAATGTGACACTGGGCTTCACTGCGCACAGGTCAAATGTCACAGTGTGGGAGAAAGGCTTTGGTACTTTCATCTACGGGTTTGAGTTCTACCAAAGCAGCCGTTTCCAAGCAATGATGGATCCCAATTCGTACCCCCTGGAGTTTGACGTAGGGGACCAGATTTACATGGAGATAGAGGCCACATCTTCAGTCAATAACACCGAGCTGTTTGTGGAGTCCTGCAGAGCTGCACCATATGATAACCCCAACTACTGGCCAACCTACCCCATCATTGAAAATGGGTAAGTACAACACCTAGTGGCAACAGAGTAAAGAACAATTGAATGATTTTTCTTTTTTTTATTGCCATTTCCACCTGAGAATTTATTCCCTTGTACCCTAATAGCTCATATGTGAGATGACCGTGTATTTATGTAAAAGTTAATAAAAAATAATACTTTCAATTGACAAACATACAGTTCAAACATACATGCTGTATGTTTGAACTGCAAAGCTCCAGTAACCTGCAACTATTGAATATATTCAAATCCCTCAACAATTTCACATGTAGCTGTAAAGCAGTCAAATTTAACTGCTTTAAAGAATTCCTCAGTATAACTTAGGCACACACACATGCATGCACACACGCATGCACACACACACACACAAACATATACACAAACACAAATGCACACATGCAAACACACTGTTCAAAACAATAAAACCCCAAACCTCTGCTCCTCAGTCTCATCCAGTGTCAGGCATGGAGTTACAATGACAATGTTTCTCTTGTCTGTACTGTGTTTTGCCAGGTGTAAAGTAGACCAGACTGTTCAGATCTATGCAAGGAGGCACCAGGGAGAATTCCGGTTCAGCATGGAGGCGTTCAAGTTCATCGGACTGCACGACCAGGTGAGGAGCAAACTATTTAGCTGGAGAGGAGCCAGTTACTGCAAAGAGCTAGTGCCGAATATGTCCTGTGGTATCTATAAATGCTTAAATGAATAATAGCATTGTATAATTTCATGATTTTTTTAATTTAATTTCAAAACTAGTATGTATCACGCGATACTGATGTAACCGAGGTTTGGTTGGTTTGATGAAGAGCAGAAGAGGAGAAAAGTGGAGCAGAGGGTTCGATTACAACTCTGCCGTTTGCCCACTGGGAGTGACAGTTTAAGTCTGCTGATGTAATGACAGATTATCGCGTTGTGTTCAGGTGTACATCAGCTGTTCGGTGATCATGTGTGAAGCTGGAAACCCCAACACCCGGTGCTCCCAGGGATGCATCAACACCACGTCTTCTCCGTCTCACGGTGGCCATCATCGTGGCAAGAGAGCGGCCGTCATCCAGACTGCGAACCACCTCGTTTCCCAGGGCCCCCTGCGCTTGAGAAGATCATCTGAGAGCACAGGTAACGCTGAACCTTTACTCCGGTCCGTCATGAATTAAAAACAGGACATGTTGTTTGAAACTCTTGGTGGGCTCGCAGACCTCTGACAAGGCCAGGTTTAAACTGTGTTTCTCTTTCCTCCAGCGACCAACCTGAACCTGAACCTGGTGTTCATCGCTGGATGTCTTCTAGCAGCCGTTGGAATGATCTGTGCAGCGGCTGTTTACAAAGCCAAAACCTCAACGGTCAAATATCAACCTTTACCAGCATTTGAAACTTAACACAGCTGTGTGTGCAGCATATCAAATTGTTCATTGCTGAAGTTTGACCATGGGGAACAGTTTGATTCTTTTCTATCAGTAAATGGGAATTCAAGTGTGTGAACAGTTGTCGATAGCATACTTACCTGAGTGATTTTCTATGTATCATTTATATTCAGGTCTATAAAAGCATAATCATATTTCCACATCTTAAATAAGCATAAATCTTTTTCTGTTTGTGAAAATTATTATTATTATTGTTAGCAGATTATTATAGAATCCTTAGAAATGTCTCCACCTATGATCTTATATAGTTGATATAATGAATAATGAATCAATAAAAAATACATATACTATCTTGCATAAATGTTCCCTTTTTCCACTTTAATTCTTCACCATGACATACACACACACACACACACACACACACACACACACACACACACAGAGGAGAGCGAAAGAGAGAGAGAGAGAGTGTGAGAGAGAGAACAATTCAAGATGTCACCCATTCATAATCTCTATGAAGCTGCCACACGTGTGCAGTGACTGTCCTAATAATGTGAGTTTTTTGTTTTATAGAATATAGCCTTGCATTTGTAAGGTTTCTTCAATTTCAGGTAAAAATGCTCAAGTCTTTTGTAATATTTGCCATCTAGTGAGCTTCACCACATTTCAGAGAAATAGCTGATATATTCCATAAGCTGTAGGTACATGACTAGACAACCAATTAACCAGTACAGCAACCAATTGAATGAAAACCACCACAATAATCCAAAAGTAAAATTAATAAATGGTAGACAAGGTACACAGCAAGCTTCCCAGTGTTAGTAAGTGTTGATTTTTCAGGGACAATTATTTGGAATTGATAAAAGTTGATTGGAGATTTGATTGTTCACTGATAGAGCTGATATGGCTCTGGGGCGGCTGTTGAAATCTATCTGAAGTGTTAAATTAACGTGTATAAAACTTGCACACTGTTGATTTTAACACTCAGATTTAAATTACTGTAACACTGACGATTTTGCTGTGGCAGTCTGACATACAGCTGCTTCTACAGTCACAAGCAGCAAGCAGGCACTGTAGGCTTGATCAGTATACCATCACCAAAGCTCCACTCACAGGCCACAATCCTGATGCAACGTCAAAGCACCATGGAGAGTAACATGAACCAACAAAAGGTCGGGGATCATAGAGACAGCCCAAGGTGTCTCGCATGGCATGTCATCATGTCAGACAAATGTACAGCAAGAGTTCACCAGCTTCAACTCTTTTGCAGATCACTGTTTCATGCTATAAAGGTAAGTGTTGATTAAAAGAATGCAGCCATGTAGGCTAGTAAATGTTCAAATACCCAGTCAGTAAAGCCTCTGTTACTGACTTGGGTTTGTTTCCTGTTTGCTGAAAAGAAGGTAAAAAGAGTGTGACAGAAAGTATACAGTTTATGGGTCCTGGAGGAAAGGAGTAGCATGTGAAGTAAAGGCAGAATGAATTTTGGACCTTAAGGATAGACCTATATTAATAATGATACTAATACTACTACTACTACTACTACTACTATTACTACTACTACTACTACTACTACTACTACTACTACTACTAGGCTACTACTACTAATAATACTAATAATAATAAACTTTATTTATATAGCACCTTTCTTACAGTAACAAGGTTACAAGATGCTTTACAATAAAATGAGAAAAAAATAAATAAAATAAAAAAGTAAAACACCAAATACAGATAATAAACGAATAAAACAAAGGTAAGAGCAAGTGTAATCAAAGGAAGGAACTGCAACATGCATATAACGAAACAGAAAAGCCCCACACAATATGAAGATGTTAAAAAAACATTTTATTTAAAATATGTTATGAAAAGATTTAAAAGATACTAAGCAAAACAGAAAATCCCCACATTACATCAAGATGTTAAAAAGGCCTATGAAGTGCGGGAAGGTCGCTTTCCCATGCTAATGTGTTAGAGATGACCTGATTTTACCTGATTCATTTGATCTACCCGAACTCTGTGATTACATTCAATTACACTATTGTCCCTCCAAGATATAGAATAAGAAAGTAAACTGTTGTAGTATCCTGTTCTGCGACCCTAATGAAACATTTTTTTTCAGTTTGCATAAATCATTAATGTGTTTATAATGCTGGTACCTGTTCACAGAAACATTAATACATATCAAATGGTAAAATTTGGTATACATGTACGTACAGTAGACTCCCTGTAATAACTGAATACAAGCGTTGCTGCGCCGAGTCACCACATGATGGCGCAAAACTTCTCTTTATCCAGGTCCCTCTCAAAATGTGTTGTTTTTATTTATCAGCTGTTTCATCTGCGAACATGAAACTTCCCAAACCAGAATGTGTGTCACTGAGTGTTAAAATCACTAATGCTAATCAAGTCCATAAAATTGTTTGTAATCAAGTAATAATTTGACTCATCGTCCCTTAGGCTTATAAATTTAATTTCACCCCATTTAAAGGGACAGAATTACATGACGGCCTGGCAAGAGGCAACATATCTCTCGATGGGGAACTGGGGGAAAGGGGAAAAAGTATAAGTAGGCCAAGTAAAAAATATTAAAACAAGCATGAATTAATGCAGTAGATATGAGCCTTCACCTGCAATACTTATATATTTAAACAATCAGTTTGTAACTGTGAAGGTTTTGTTCCTCTGCTCATATTTTGAATTTTGGAAACGTTCCTAAATTGTCAATTCAGTTTCATCGTAATTTCAAAGGAGAAAATGTATTTTATGAGTTTACTAAGCCACACTAAAGCCATGGCCAAATTTATTTTTTGTGATATGCCTGGTATAATGTCATTATAGGTTGCATTTTATAGAAAACATAAGTACAACAACAACAATAATAACAAATAAAATAGAATATATTAATACTACTACTACTACTATTACTAATAATAATAATAAAAAGGCTGGGAAAATTAATAGGAGCCACCTGTCAATTGCTGGTTAATTTCGCCTATTTGTTATGCTGTACCAGACAATTTGGCAGGTAACCCTCATTCTGAACATAATATTTGACTGGAAAAGCAGTGAAGTAGCTGGTGAATTCTGACATACCAGTGGATAAAAGTTAATAATAAAAATAAAAACAAAACATGGTTTTCCACGCTGCCGGTTGTGGTTTTAGCTGTATGGATACTAGTTGATGTAGCTGACTGAGGAGTGAACTCCCCAGACAGAGGAACTGAATGTGCTCGTGCCTTTCCCTTTCCTCCTGTTGCCAACCTGGGAAGCTCGAGCTCTCCTCCCGTGGAAAGCCTGAGATTACCAGGCTAATGAAAAGTGAATGCTGTGCTAGCGTGAGCCTACCATTGGCTGTCCCGACTGCCGAGGCTGGCAGGCAGTGGCGACAGGGAAGGACGGGACCGACGGACCTTTTGGTGGAAATACCGAAAGAACATAACAAACTCGCATAGAAACGAGTGGAATACAAGTTTTTATTTGTGGTTTGGATTTTCCAGACGAACGAACAGGTCGCTAACGTTAATTGTTAGCTTGAAGTTTCCGAGTCAAGCCGTGATGTGGTGACGCGGCTCAACATAAACGACGGGAAGCTAACGTTAGCTGACGCGCTAACGTTACTTGATAGATTCAACATTACACCAGGGCTTTGGAGACCTAGTTCAGGTTTTTTTTACTCGTCTTAGTCTTTTCGACTATGTAAAGTCGATTACTGTAAGATATTTTAACATGTTGTCTACTTTTGTCCGAAATAGAGTATGTACTTTGTGAACTACCTGGCATTATCTTAGCTAACTTAGTAGCTATATGAAACTAGCAAGCGTTAGCTACCTAGCTGGCTAGTAGCTAACGTTAGCTAGCTGTCTACTTTAAAACTGACTTCAAGCCAAAGAATTCTGCTTCAAATTAGCTAACGTTAGCAAGTAGTAGGGTACGGCTGTTTCCACGTCAGCTAACCATATAATCACCTGACTACTTGTTATGAATTGTTATTTGGTGAGTTGAACTTGAATTGTTGAAGATGGCCATTGGTTTGTTTTGAAAAGCAAAGATATCCACTCTACTTCCAAATCTAGCTATGCAATCATCGAATCACCAGCTTACTTAATGCTAGCATGCTAACGTTGAGTTAGCCTGCTAAACTTGGAATACTGCCCCCTGCTCACTTAATGTGGGTCTAGCTCTGAGGCCTTTTGGAATTCCTCCTTTTCTTACCGAAAAGACCTTTTCACAGCCTTAATGGATTCCAGCGCCTGAGTGGATTTGAATATGGTTTGAATGACTCTGGATATTTGTGAAACTTGATACATTGCAACATTTCATAATTGGAGAACCTGGATTTCGTTGAAGTTTATTTGGAACCATAAAATAAAGTGGACATTACAAAGGAAGTTGGATTAACGTTACTCTGCAAAGGTGAGATACAAACACACATTAAACAAATGTGGTCATTAGGTATAGCTGCTTATCTTGTTAGGCAGCTACCAACGTAATGTGGTGGAAGTGAACTAACATATATTCAAATGTGCTGTGTGTGACAGCATCACACTGTCAAACGCTGACTGTTGTTCAAGACAGAGTACTATATTTATAGTATTCTATCTAACATTATGCAAAGTCTGTGGCTGAGACTGTACCACATTAAACAACTCAATTTTCCATTACAGGAACTATGAGAATGGTAGATGGTCAAGCTCATCTAAAGTTGCAGTACTATAAATTGTTTGGCTTGACACATAGGCAGTCATAGTCAACCTCACTACAGTCGTTAATTGAATGACCAGTGGTGATGTCCTCATTCATCAGTCGCTTCTGCCTTGCTTCCCAGTTGTTCCTCTTTCTTAAATAGCAACTCCCCAAAACTGTCCCTCCATAAAAAGTGTTCAGCGTTTTCTTAAGTCTACTTGTGAAGTCTTGTTCTCTTTCCAGACCCTGGTTCATCTTTACTTTTGATGTATGGGACGTCCTTGCTAAGTTACACAAGACCTACCATCTGTCAATCTCTCTCATGGATGCTGAGTGGCCCCTCCCCCTCATAAACATTGTTGGGCTTGAGTGGCTTGACCTCGTTATGGAGCGCTGGGTTTTATTTTGCTCCTGCTAAATTGGGTTAAATTTGTCTCCTTCCACCACTAATCATGTTTATCATCTTAAATTGTGATTTTTCTTTTTTATAGTAAGGAATTGAAGATGGCATGTTGGCTGGTTATTTGGCATATAACAAACATGCCTGGTCCAGCTCTTTGACACACTTGTTAGAAGGTACAGTTGAGTGTTGGGTCGTTGAACTGAACACAATGGTTTCTGAAAGCGAATGCCTTTTGGCATGGCAGGCGATGCAAGGAATAAGAGGAAGGGGCGGCTCTGGCTGCCACTCAGTTCCTACTCTGTTTGCTCAAATTTGTAAGTTGTAGTTCCTTGTAGGTATGTTAAATCCAGCTCACATGATTCTTGGCTTTTCTGTCTAGCAGTCTGTCTACAGGGCCTAAGCCCCTTGGTTTGGAGAGTGGTTCTAATTCCCCAGGCCTTCCTGTCCAGCTTTTGTTAGGTGCTGCATTACTCCAAGCTTCAGCCTGCACAGCCCTCTTAGTTCCTTGTGAGGCAAAACATAATACATTTAGGGCCTGACCTTACATTTTGTTTTGTTTTATTTGTTGCTTCATTGTTTGGTGCCTGCCTTACCTCTTATAGACTAATGTCACTGCCTCCTCTGGGAAAGTGAGTTGGAAACCAGTCCACAAAGTATTTAACTAATATCCTAGTTTACCATTAGGAGCAACCAGTAAGTAGGTTCTGCTGATTTGGCTCTGACTGTTTTCCCTTCTACATAGTCAATAAGTTGTCATAACAGCCAGTGCCCCTGGTGTCTGCAGAGCATGTTGATCAGATCACTTTGTAAGTGCACTTTAGCCTTTCCCATTGCCTTCTTTCTTGAATCTCTCAGCTCTGTCACAGTGCAAGTGAGGGTGCAATTGCAAAGCTTTTTTCTTTAAAGATTCAGTAAAAGACATTATCCCTTCGGCCCCAGAGAGTCTTTTCATTGCTTTAGAACATGAACAACTCTATTCCAAAGCTAGAAACCTGACGACCTAAATTCTTATTGGAACCAATTTACATGTATTGAGCTTTATATTACAAAAGTTCTATCATTTTCAAACTAGAATATGTCCCCATGTCCCCATACAATTGTTTGGGTGCTGTTACTGTCAATTTTCCATCCTTTGTAATCCAGTGTCAAGGCCTATGTAGGTATGGTGTCACAGAGTAAGGGGACGGGGGGCTTCTGTCTAAATTCTGACTGTGGCAAACTGAGCTGTCCTAGGACACAGGAATGATATTTTAATGTTCAAATTCACTGGTCTGCTTTTGACAAAAGAGATGTTTTCGTTTATTGAGTGCAGATCGTAGGATATGGCATTCACAAAAGATCCTTTTGTGTGTGTGTGTGTGTCTGCGTGTGAGAGAGAGAGAGAGAGAATTTACTCCATAGTGATAAAATTTACATGTGTCTTCAGGCAAAATTGCTGCATATCACAAACTCTGTGCTGACAGGTCTGTTTGTCCCCTCATAATCCTCTTCTTCCCTTTTTCTCCAAACTATTTCTTCTCTCTCTCCGTCTCCTCTTGCCCTCCTCTCTCCTGTCCAAACCATGGCTGTAGATGATGTGCGAGGTTATGCCCACCATCAGCGAGTCAGAGGGGCCTGGAGGGGGAGGTGGCGGTGGTCGGGGCTCTGGTTCCCCGCTGCAGTCGGACTCAGAGGGCCACTTTGAGTCGCTGATGGTGTCCATGCTGGAGGAGAGGGACCGCCTTCTCGACACCCTGAGAGAGACCCAGGAGAATCTGGGCCTGACCCAGGGCAAGCTGCACGAAGTCAGCCATGAAAGGGACTCTCTGCAGAGGCAGCTCAACACTGCCTTGCCACAGGTAAGGGAGAGAAACTTGTTCTATAGCATATCAACCCATTGGTAGCTTGATATGCTATAGACACACTGTGGGGCAGGACTAATCGGACAAAAGTATGCCTGAAGGGCACAGACTTGTTTTCTACTTGTAATTTCTCATCCTAAGAATGCGTTTGTAGATCATATGTTAACAGCGAGTGTATGCTCCTGAAAATCCTTGAAGAGTAATGTAATATGAAAACTGTGATTTCCAGGTGTGGAAAATAATTTCTTCAGTTTTGGAAAAGTAATAGAAATTTGTTTCATATATGTATGTAACCTTTTTAGGTTCACAAAATCCTGAAAATAGACATTCATCATGTTAGCTAAATGAACCAACACAGATTTTGCTGGGAGTGTAGCTTACTTTAGCAACTAACCAAATAGCGATATGGCAGGAAAATGCAGATTAAAAAATCACTGGCCACACATGGACAAGGATAAGACATGGCTCACAGAGATGTGAAAATGTAAGTTGAGTTGTAAAACATTTGATGTTTTCAACTTCCATATGTCCTAGATTTGAATGCCATCCACATGTGACCCACTTATTGCATACTGTGATTGAGTATTTTGACGTACAGTCCATCCCACCCCCTTCAATCCCATTAAGATGTATTGAAAAGACCAGACCTCGGCTTTGTTAGCTAGACTAGTAAAACAGCTGTACCCTTGTACCTGTACCTTAGTTTGACCCATTTTGACTAACCAGAGGCTTGGTAGTTAAATGACATGCAGTCTTTGGTAAAACTTAAAATAAATGCAGAGTTTCATAGCCTGGCTCTTATAGTTCCCAGTACCACCAGAGGATATATCATATTTGATCAAAATGTAGCTTATGAAGGGCCCTATGAAAGCTAACTTAAGTTTTACTTTTTGCCCATTTTAGGGCTTTAATTCTCTTGAACTTGTGTTTTTATACATTAAATACTTTAACATTGCTGGAATTTGGTCAGTGTGCTCAACTGACACCCTTCAATCACAGGTGATAGAAACTTCAATACAGTTTGCACTGAGCATTGCTTTTTTATGTATGTACAAAATGCTAGGAAATTTTGTCTCATCTTTTGATATCTTGATATTCAGTTAAATAAATACAGCACTAGAGAAATCCCTTGTATGGTCACTTTTCTCTCAGCCTATTGCTACCAGTGTTATTGCATTCAGCTTTACTTGAGACTGGCAGCGCAACAATGTGCTGTACATTAACCTGCTTGGCTACTGGCCACATACCAGACACACAACCGACTCCAGCCAAACTCTAAACAACAGACTCTGATTCGGTCTGCATTTCTACTTGGAATGATCTTTCCACAATGCTAAGAACTGGATGAAGATGAGATTATATATTATAAAAAAATACAACGAGAATGCAACGTGATATTGAGTTCAGCCCGAACACAGCCAATGGTGGCCAAGCTATCTCGTTACGATACTGTGAGCATGTCGCTTGAGAAGTTGTTACATACAAACATACACAGACATGCACAGAGCTTCCAACACACAGCACTGCTCAGAACTGGTCGTAGACAGTTTGAATGTGCCCGGATTGGCAGAGCGTACTATGTAAAATATCTGGAACTATGTGACATAGTTCTAAATTGTTAGTGCTGTCATTGTTTAATGAACAAATGTGTGGCAAAAAATAATATGTAGGCTTTAGTGAACTACAAAGACAGACAGTCTTGCACTTTTGCAGTGAAAGCTGTACGCACATAGTCACATGCTTGCCTGTCTGTACATGCTGACACTCAGATAATAAATGAATAACAAATAAATAGTAATAAATGCCATGTGCAGCTCATTTTAAAATTATATAATTGCCTGGGCTGTGGTAGTTAGTTGTTAGATAAAAGTGGTCCATTTTGCAAGATTGTCATTTGCTTAATACTGAGAATTGAGTGTTTTTTTTAAGACATTTTAAGGCTATGCATAGAGTCAATATACTATAAGCTCCTTACAGGAATTGAAATGGATTTAGATAATTGTGCTCTTACATTTTTATGTGTGATTTAAGATGTTTTACCTCAAGAACACAGTGTCCTTGGGGAAAAGAGCACAACGTAGAATCCTGAAAGTGGAGGGTGCAGTGTGACATTCCTCCATTAAGAGGTTATTAAATAAAACTTTGCCAACCAGTTCATTCTGGCTTTTGCTGGGGTCTTACATTTTCCTATTCATCGCAAAGCAGTCATTTTGTGCTCGCAGAAGGCAGGGCTTCTCAATAGTTAAGAGATGTTATAGGTTCACACATTAGTATAATGTGGTGGGAATCATGGTTCAGGCTTTGTGTATCTGCTTGCTGGTCTCGGTTATGATAATGGATCATGTTTCTGCCCCTCTCGGTCTTATATTTGAAACGAAGGGATCAGGTTTCCTGCCTTTAATGATGCATAAGAAGCTGGTGATCAATTAAGCGTTCTGGTAGTTTTGGTTGAACATGCATCTGGTCTATCAGTTTTTCTTTTAGAAAGAGCATGCTGTTTGTTCTCGATTGCTTTTCTCTTTATTTATTAAAGGAGGAAACCAAAGGCTTACAGACTGTGAGGGATGACAGTACAGAATATGACAGACCACAGTACAGAGAGTGGAGAGGTTTGCACAGGGCTTGAAACCAATGGTGTCCCAACTTTCCTGGAATATCAAATGGCCAGAATTGATGTTTTGGATGCTTGTAGGATGCTAGGCAAATGGCGTTTCTTTGTTAGCCTGTATTCTACAGCCAAGAAAACTATATCCTATGTCCGAGAAAAAGCTTTGTTATCATTGGCTTTCACACCAGCCAGTGCGTTTTCATGGTTATGGCTCTTGGGATGAGTGGCAGCATTGGAGATAAGCCAGTGAGACCAATAGCTATATAACTAAAGGGAGAGTCACCCCACTTACAACCATAAGTGATCAGCTGATCCGTGAAAAATATATTGTGAACATTAGTTTACTTAGCTTGCTATCTAAACTGTTGGTCATCAGTTACTAGACTCTGAATGGCCTACACAGTCAAACTAGTGTTTTACTGTCGTTAAAGTTAATGATAGTGGCTTTTGAATTGGCATATAATGATAACTTTCACCATTAAATGGCTTGCATCAGGTATAAAATGTTGTTGTACATGCCACATTGTTCTTGGAACTGAACAAGCACTTCACTTGTGTATGTGCTTTGTGCTTTTCTTATCGTCTAACGTCACATTGTGGCAAGGGCTTGGGAGTACAACACACCAGCTCTAAAACGACTGGTGCACCACAAAATAAAACCACTAAACACCATGTATCAGTGCAGAGTAAGTTAAAATGAATACACAGTTGCAGTAAAGACTTTTATTGCAATGGAGAATGCTATACGTCTTCAGATCAGGCTTTCCATGTTCATTTATGTTAAATATACAACACAATCAATTAGGCTGGTTGAAAGAGTGCCGTAGCTTACATATATTGTTAGGGCAGTTTATATCTGTCGTTAGTTCAGAACTAGGAATTTATGTTACATGTTTCAAAAGTGAAATGCATTCTGAAAAGTATGACTAAACTAAGACTTATGATGTGGGATCCTTGCGTGAACTTTTGAATTAATTGTAGTCAAACAGTTTAAATTGTTTCAGGACGCTGTAGGATAGTCATGAAAACAAGGATCATTGTACAGAAAGCAAAGAATGTTACAGAGAGAGAGATCACTGCACAGAAAGCAAAAAGGGTTACAAATTAGAAGGATTAAAGGCTCCTGAACTATTTTTTTTTATGTAGTAGCAGTAGTGCTCCAAACCTTAAAAAGTGGAGGCACATAAACTTTTTTTGAAACGACACCTTCAGCCAGCATAAGGAGTTGGTCTCCAAAGTACAGTGGTATAACAGATTTTTGGATGGAGTCCCTTCACAAAAGCAGCAAAAAATTGTCTATCCTGGTGAAAGGGGATTTTCTTTTCCCATAGCACTTCCATTTCCCTCTCATGTCGCTCTCATTCACATGTGAAACATACAATATAGAGGAACTGTTGCATGCCTTGTTGCCCAGCAGTTAGGCAGCACACCAGCATCATGTGTCATATTGGCAAATTTGTTTTTTCTCCTTACACATAAAAGCTCATTGATCTGGCTTAATTAGTGCTGCTCATGATGAGATGAAACAAAGTGAATCGGTAACTTAGTGTTTGACTGCCTCTTTCCTATTTGTCCTACTCGCGATCAGAGTATAGCTGCATTGATGGGCGCAGTAGAAAAGCATTTGGTACAGTTTATACTTATTTTCTTTTGTCAGAGTTTTGGTCAATGCCTTGTCAAGAGCAATTATGTTATGTTGGATCCCACTGAGTATAGATGCGTGTAAACAAGGTAAATAAAATATTGGAGCCTGTAGCCTAAAGGTATAGTGGTTTTTGGTGTTTGTGCTTCCCTAGTTTATCTTTTTGAAGTATCATTGCATCAAAACAAGTGTTGCTATGTCAGCTGCATATCTGAACACCTTTTGGATACATATGTTTGGCATTCTATAATGAACTTTAACTCAAATCGTTGAAACTAACGTTTAAACCACGTTTCCTTGCCAGTGAAATAGGACAGTAACAGAGAAAACATACCTATTTCGATCATAATGGAGAACAAACAAATGGATATTTTTCCATGTGATGAAGGATGAGATGGTAAAGCTGAGGTTCAATTGTAGTTGCACAGAGAAATGTTTTAGTTGCTCAGTTTAAATATGAGTTGCATTTGCACTTTGGAGGCCTGATTGATACACATAAGCCTACAAGACTTCTGTGTCTTTGTAATTTCATTTTGAAATTATTTTGGACAGCTGGAAATAAAGGGAGAGCTGCATGTAGCTCTGCAACAGTACAGCAGGGACCAGGAGCCTAATGTGTGCGTCTTTTTCATGGCAAGACAAGAAATAAAAATTTTTTTTTAGTAAAATGCCCTGGTTTTCCATCTGTTAGGATTTTAAGGCTTGTAGTCTTGTGGTCTAATCAATTGCCATGATTCCACTTCCGTCAGTATTTCAACTTCCTCTCTGCACTGTCTTCATCTCTTCCTTTTGTCCATCATAGGAGACACTTAGGCCTTTGGTCAGACTAATGTGTGTGTGTAAACTATTCGCGCATGTGCATGTTGCTGTGTGCACTGCTGTAGTGCTGTCAGCTGATCCTGTGGCTGTCTCAGGGCTTAAAGACCTCTGACCAGGTGCCAGATTTCCAGCATATGGATGTTTTAGATTCACAAACTATTTTCGACACTAAGGTTTTTGTTTTTGATGTGTTTTATCCAATCATATTTAGCGAAGCAAAGCAATGTTTTACATTTACCAATGGAATGCGAGCAAGTTTTTTTTTTATCCAATGAACAGCAAGCTACTTTCTATCACAATGTAGCACTGATTCCGTGGTGTAGCACAGCTGAAATATGGAAACGAAGTTTATGAAAGCTGGTGAAGATACACGCTTCACTGAGACAGGAGTAAAAAACAAATGGCAATAGGCATGGATTAAATAAACGGGTGGAGACGGGAAACCGTTTGACACTTGGTGCGACAAATTAAGGAAACCGGGTGTTTGTTCTGCACTGTGTGCTCAACCAGCAGAAAGAAAGTGCTCCTTCCACATCAGGTAAATCCCAGACACAACGCCGCTATGCGCGCACTCCGATATCTGACCACACCGGGAGCGACAGTTAGAGCTGCCGCTCCAGCGGCAATGACAGACCTGAACGTGATCTGTCTTTCACAATTTACAGTCGTCATTCAGCATAAAAATGTGGCATTGCTTTGGCTGTTCTCTACAGAGCTCCCCAGGGGTCACCTGGTAAGAAAAAAATAATTGATGTGGAAATCCGTACGGGCACCAATTGGTAAACCGCGCACGGCTCCATGCCCGTGGATTAGTAGACTGTGCACACAGATTTGTAATATGTATATTGATAACGTCAAACAGGGACACCACAGCGACCCACAGAGTTGCATATAAAATTTAATTAACATGCTTTTTCTACAAGCATGATTTATAGGGAGTAAATGGGTTTCATCACCAAAACACACATCGGATCATAAAGTAGACCTACTGATATGATTAATCAATGGTTATGGTTCACATATGGTCTAGGTGCCTAATGGCTATTACAGCTCACTATATGTATGCCAAGCTGTTAGGGCTGGGCGATATGGACCAAAAATCATATCTCGGTATTTTTAGGCTGAATGGCGATACACAATATATATCTCGGTATTTTCTACGAAGTGGGCTAAATGTTCAGTTGTAAGTAGGGCTGGGCGATATGGACAAAATCAAATACCTCGATATCGATATTGTGGCAATATTGTAGGGATGACTATTGGTGCTTTCACAAAATATTTACACAATGAGATTTTTGATAAATAATCATCAGTAATGTGGATATAATGACTAAGTGGGTAAAGGCAAATAATAGAACAGCTAGAACAGTCTGGTAAGTTCAGAAAATGACATCACTTTACTGTAATGCAGCCTTTAAAACCAGGAAAAGACACTTATGCCATATCACGATATTACGATATCCAAAATCTAAGACGATATCTAGTCTCATATCACAATATCGATATAATAACGATATATTTCCCAGCCCTACAAGCTGTGTGCAATGGCTCTGGCTCACTGTATATAGGCCTAAAAGTCCCTCTTTGATGTTTGAGTAAATTGTAAGAAAACCGTGCCCACTGATTTCCGTATCATTTTTTTTGTACCAGGTGACCCCTGGGGGGCTCCACAGTTATCCTTATTGCACTAGGTTTATAGAATAATAATGCTGTGTGTTGAATATTCATTCATTCAGCACAGAAATGTGTCAATTGTTTTCGTTGTTCTTGTTATTGGACTAGTTTTATAGAGAAATAGAGAAATAAGTGTAGTGTGCTTACTAACCCCCCCGTCAGTCAGGAACATTTCAGGCTCAGGATTTTTTTTGCTTTAAGCTCTGCTGTCTGCCAAACCTCCTGGGATTTGTTCATGGTGTGTCTGGAAGGCAAAAAAACTCAGCTCTTAAAAAAATGTGGAGGCACTTTACATGCTGTAATCTGGTGTTAATACGCTATCTGATGTTCTTTTTTTCCATGTAGTTTTGCCTGTAAATCCCCAATCTAAAACTCATTTTGACAACGGATGGCCATTTTTAATTAGATGAATTCCACTAATTGATTAATTAGATGATGGAATTGATTAATTTGATCAACTCAACAGAATTTCCTATTATTAGCATATCTATTAAACAGTGAATGTTCTTGTTAATAATCAAGTGCTTGCACACTTAATAACAGCTGACTGGTGACTACTGACAAAATATTTATAGGCAATTGTAGCGGGTAAATTCATATCTCAATACTTGCATGTTAGCCTTAGAAAATTATATCACAGGCCTGTACTTTCAGTGTTTACCAATGTAATGACCTTGTTACTGCATCACCTTTGACTGAATAACTTTTGCTTGAATAACCTTTTGAAACTCTTTTGCCTCTGGTGTTCAGCACAGCAAAATTACCCCTTTTTTTCTGATGACAATGTTTATATAACTGCTAATCATTGTAATGTACCATATGAACAGATAAATAGAGGCAACATTTAGAATGGACATTACTTATTTGATATTCCAAGCTTGATTAAGCATGTCCATCCCTAGTTTTTCTCTTGTACCAAGAACTCTGTCTGTTATTACCCATGTTTTTGCTCGATATGGCTGGGGCAATCTTTTTTGTTTTAGTTGATGGACTAGGCGTAACTTTTTATTGCCATGACTTTGTTGCTAAAACATTTAGCCCTTGGCTTCTGTCAATTAACTTGGGAACATCTCAACATTCTGAAGTGGCTCCCTTTGGCTCCCAAAATAGATACAAATTTAGCCAAGGATCCCCATCTGATACAATATGTCTGTTATAAACCTAATTGAATGAATTGAAGAGTAAAGTAGCCTATAACTGCATAGAGGTATATTCCTGGTAACATTAGGGAGGATAGGGAACAGATCTGCAGCTAGCAACCAAAGTGCTTTAAAGCATGAACCAGAAGAAAACAAAATGTTCAGCAATACTTGGTGGTAGAATATGGAGTCCTTTATTTAAACCAATGCTTTTCGGATGGCCTTCATCAAGGTTCAAACATTAGGGAGGATGAAACCACTGTCATTTTGTTAGAATACCAAATATATCATCAGCAAAACATCAAATCAAATGACTTTGAAATCAAACCATTCCTTTTGAGCTTTTGCCTTCAGGCTGGGGTAGGTGGGTTAAGGGGACGTGCCGTTTTCCTCCCCTCTCTCGTTCCTTGTTCCCTCCCTCCTGGTGCGAGTACCCTTCAACTGGAATGCACAAACATTCCAGGGCGGCTTGCTCACACGTCAACAGCTCCTTCAAACTCCAGCGGTGCCCTATGGCTGAGACCACGCATAGTGTGCTTAGTTTTCTATATTTTTCTTGCCAGAGTTGGACATGACCTCCCTTTTTGTTTGTTTGTATATGTGTTCTGTGTATAGCCCAAGTTGGCCCCAAGTTTCACAAGCACATTGTGGGTAGCTCATTCACACTAGTGCCACAGATTTGAAGCTGTGCTGCTGTCGTTTTTGGTACATTGTGCACTGTTGGATCTGTTTTAATCCAATTTTAGGGCCCATATGTTGCAATAAAGCTAATTTTCTGTGCCAGCCAAGGCTTGTAATGGCTTTGCTTGAAGTGGGCGCAAATATATTGCCCACTGTGTGTTTGTTTGTGTCTGTCAGTAGTGAATTTCCAGCTGTGCCCTAGAACTGCTGTGAAGATTGCTGTGGCTGTAGAAGAGAGAAAACTGGTACTAGGTAGCTTCAGGCATGGTGTTGCACCCATTCATTATTTTAACCGCTAATCATAATGGCTGTGACTGTAGCCCCGGCTGCTTTCTCCTGTCATGTGGCGACATCAAACGACATCAAAATTTCCCTTGCTTGTTTTTCAGGTTAAGTGATCAAATACAATGTGAGTGAAGCGAGGCAAATGTCTGAGCATACGGATAGACACGTTTTTTTGTAGTACATGTCTATGGAGGGTTGTGCTGATATACGATGTCATCGGACATCAATGATAGGCTATGTCAGTGCTTATGTGACTTTTTCATGTGGTGATGTTGAGGTTTTTTTCCATCAGTATAATACTTGGAAAATAATATTTAGCTTTTGCAATGTAGTCATTAAACAAATTAATTAATTGAATAAGAGGTGTTGAGAACAATACCACACATTTGTGTTTTTTTTGTTTTTTAAGCGCAGTTCTATAGGTAAAAGATGTTTGTCTGAAGACAATGTTGTTTCCCCAAATTGTGAACCAAACGGAGGATGAAACTGCTGCCTGATGTCACTGGCCACTCCTTCTGCCTGATATCATTGGCCATCGGAGATGTTTGATTGGGCGATATGACGATATATGTGTAAATGTTGGAATAGGGCTGGCGATAATTCAATATTATCGTTTATCGTCTTTCAGTGGAATCATATCGTGATGATATGAAGATATTTTTATATCGTGACACGTTTCTGCTGTCTAAATTGATGATGACAAGCAAATTTTACTTAAAAACTCTCATAAAATGAGGTATGGTAGGAATATTATTTGAATATTTCTGTTTTGTTTGATCACACCTAACATTACCATTTGGTTCAATGAGATGAACATTAATGTGATTATTCAACATGATTTTGCATACATGAACCATATCGTGATATATATTGATATCGAGAAAAATCCTTATGATTATCATAATATTGATTTCAACCATATCACCCAGCCCTATGTTGGGACATCGACAACAACTCTGAAATCTGAACAAGTCTGTGACTGCATGGTTTTATTTTGCATGGCACTGGTTTTCCTAGGTTGTCTGCATGGAATTTTGTGCATCGCTGCCAACTCCGCCAGATGCTTCTTGCTGTACAGCGGCGCAGTAGCACCTTGCAGCATGCATGACACTGTAAACTAGAGATGTCATGTTAGGCAACTGCTCGACACAGTGCTGTTCTTTAAACATAATGTTAGTGCTGAAAGGGTTTTAGAAACTTCACTGAACTACTGAGGTCATGTGACACTACCCTTTTTTTTAACTAATTTCCTGTTTTCAGTTCTAATTCTCTTGTTCATTGTAATATTCAGCATCACTTCATGAGCTTTAAAACAATATTGGTAGTGGTCTGACTCTGACAGTGGTCTGGCTTGAATTCAGCTTCATTTAACATTCGTTGTACCTGGAATTTCAGGACCCTTGGGAATCCCAATATTCATGTCCTTGGTAACACTGAAAAAATAACTAATAATTTCTTCTTGTCTTTCATCTTTGATAAACACTGAGGTATTATTGTGTGTGGGCCATTGTAAAGCTCCTTCTTTACTTAACTCAAGAGTGGCTTCTCACATCCTTAATCTGTCCTGGTAAGGGCTTGGAACGCCCCAGAGACAACCCAGTACTGAAGCTCTAAATAGGCACTTAGTCATAGCCCATCCCCAATATCTATGTGAAATGAGAGTGAAATCAGGAAGTACTAGTCCTGGACCCTGCCACATGAGATTGGGTTAATGCACAAAGAAGACTGGACATTTATAGCTAAACAAGGTTCATACACCTTGTATAGCTATAAATGTCCAGTTTTCTGTGTCTGTCTTTATTGTCCCACTAGGGGAAATTTGATTGCAGCCAGGTATTAAAACACACGTTCCATGTACTTAAAACTGTTGTGCGAGATGACAAACTGTTATATGCCGGAAGGCAAAAGAGGAATTTTTATTTGGTGCTGCACTGGTAAATCTAAAACTGAATTTTTTGTGTGTTTTGTAAAAGAAACATTTTCTTTTTTTCAGTCTTTGCTGCTCAGTTAGATATAAATCAGTTAGAAATGAGAATAAAAAAGCATGGGTTTAACTTGGCAATTTGTGGGAGTGATATTAAGCTCATTGCTCCTGATTTTGAATGGGGCCAATTGAGCACACTGACCAAATTCTAACAGAGTTGGTGGCACAATGGCATGGCCTTGAGAGTGCAAGATGGCAAGAGAGGCAGACAATGGCTAACTTGTTCCAAGCTGTGGCATGATAATGGTGCAGTGCTAGTGTTGTCTTTTGCCAGATGTGAGTTAAATTAGTGGCTTAAAGGAGAGCAGACATAAATGCCCAGGGAGTGGAGGCCATTCTCTCCAGTGTAGTTCTCCCCAAAAGTCTCCTGCTTGCTGCTGTCATCTTCCTACAAGTGTTACAACCCTCTGAAGTCTCAGAGTGTCAACTGTGTCTGTATCCTTGTATTTCTCAATGTGCTAAAGCCCGCCACATGGCAATATGTAGTGCTAGATGAGGTAATTGATTTGAGAAGGTGCTCACTAGTGCGTCACACCAAAATTTATTGCAATCTTAATGTGTACTGCCACCTCTTGATACATCTAGGTATATATTACTCTTAATAATGCTGTCTCTAGCAAACTAGGTTGCACACAGCAGCTGATATATATAGCACTCATACCTTTTTTATTCCAATTCAAGCACTTGCTCAAAGCTAGAGCTTTACTCAAAATCTGAACAAATGGAAGGAAATTAAGGGTGTAGATACATATGGTTGAGTAGAAAGTTGAAATCTCAATGTATCAACAATTCCTAGGCTATATTCCTTTCAAACTTGTGTCCATAATTGATAATGAGCCTCACACTGTGCTTTTAATTGGCACATCCAGTGCACTTCAAGATCAATACCCATCTGTTCTCTGTTAGGAATGGAGACACATCCCTCCTCTGGTAGAAGACTCTGTCTGACAGTCAATTTGTGCTCCTCGGTTTACACATCACCTGCCTAGCCAGAACAGAGGAGTCAGCTTCTCTTTACATAACTGATGCAACTTGATAAAGACCTGTATGAGTTTTCTGTACTCTTTGTGTCCACATCACTTTTCAGTGCCATATCGGCTATGTACAATTTTTTGTGTGTGTGTCTTCAATGGAGAGAGAGAGTGTGAGTTGTGTCAAGCTGTGAATATAAGGACTCTTTCATGAGTGAGGCTGTTTTCCACTAGCTCCCATTCATAGGAACCAGTCAAATGAGTATAAGTTTACACCCATAATATACAACAGATGCAACTTCTTGAATTACCTAGATATTGTTGATGTGTGGTTTGAGTAGAGCAAAGATTTTGTACTGTCACTATGTCCTATCTCACCGTGTAATCTGTCCTTGTAACCCGGAGGAGCAGTGGAAGAGAAGGGCCAGAGGATGATGCAGTGCTTTTGTTACACTGAATAGTAATTAAGCAACCACTGAAGTATTGAAGGTTAGGGTTAGCTGTTGCCTCTGTCAAATTAGCATGATCGAAGATAAAAATTGTGTCAAAATTGAACCTCTTTCGCTGTTTCTCTTCATTCTCATTTTTACAATTTTAGAGGTAAGAGAAATGATGAAATGGGAAGCTGTGTTAAATGAATCATTTCAAGTACACTGATGATGTAATCTTTAAATAGCAGTGACTTGAAGAGAAGAGGATGTAGGCCTAGCATTCAGGTAGCCGAGCTCCTTCAGGACAGGTTGACTTTTCCTCTGTGTCTGTGTGCATTTGGCCAGCAGGCTAAGCAGCTCTGAATGGGAGCCATTGTGGTGTCTAATTAGTTTTTGACAGTGAGTCCTCCTCTAGGAGAACAGATGCCCTCTGCACAGTGTCAGATTTCTGCACACGCCATAAGCTTTTAAGAATGGCTAAAGTCATTATGTAGGAACTAGGCCTATTGGTGCTGATCTCAATTCCAAATACAGCGCAGTGTGGCGATGATGTCTTGTGAAGTTGAAAAAAGAACAGCTCAGTCTTAGTCTTGCCCATGAGTTGTAATTGCATAATAAAATGCCAACCTTTAGAATCTATAAGCTCTACTTTTTAGCAAGAGGAGTTTAAACAGAAAACCTGGTGTGGCATGTATCCAGCTGAGAGTTGTGTTTAGTGTTTTGAAGGCTAGAGAAGGTAATAGACTGTCCATATCTAGTTTGGAAGAACTGTTTTTTTTCCTGTGGAGTATCAGTGCTCCTGAGGTGAAAAACCTAGCAGTGCACATCAAAATTTAGGAAAACAATTACCTAAATCCCTTAGTATCCCTCTTAGTTTTAGTCCTGTAAGTAGCCAATATTATGCCACATTAGGTCAAAGTAATAGCCTATAGCCTATTTAGTGTATTAGGCCCAGGGTGAAGGTGGTAGAAGCATTGCAGCAATATGCATGAATTCTATTGTGACTACAAATATGTAAATATGTAGATGTTTGACGCAACAACAGTTTAGGAACAAAACAATGATTGTACATTTTGAGAACTGTCCTTCTAAGTTTTAATAGTCATACAGCTTGCCATTTTCAGAGCAGTGGTTTGTCGTAATGTAAAAGAATGGATTATTCCAAGTTATTAAATTTATCAAATTATTTTTTTCTGCTCGGAATAATTAGCAAATTACACACTTTCAAACAGAAAATTCCATATTGGCTAGTTTAATCATCTATAAGAAATTCTCTTGGCTGCAAAGCATACATAAATGACCTAACCACAAAGTTGGCTGTTATTCTCAAGTCATTGACGATACAGATACATTCTTTATTTACATATTAGGTATTTAGCTGGAGCTGTCATCCTGAGCAAGTTAAAATGAGTGCAACAGAAGAGTAAGATTCAATTTCAATCACCAACATCACAAGCAACAAAAAGGCTCCATAAGGACTATAGAGAGTCACAGCCATAGTACTCTGACAATATTTATGTGGCCAAGGGATCTCACTAGTTTTTAGCAGTAATTTTAGGCATCTGAACAGTGAAGACAATCAATCATCTGCTGGTCTGAAGGAGGCAGGTTGTCACCGTTACATTAGCACTATTTTTGAAATGGCTCCATGAGGAAGATCACATTGTTGCAGGTATAACCCATGTCCCAGTGAGTTATGTTAGATGGAATGCAAACTAATTTCAACTAATTTCAAAATGTAATTGCCATGTTGAAGACATAACTCGTGTATGCCATTCACTTGTGATTTCAATTGAAAAGGGAGCATCTTTAATGAGCCAAAACTGGCTCTAGCAGTTGTGCTCTTTTTTTACTCTCCAAATCATGCTGTTTTCTTACATTATAACAGTCAAACAAAAAGCTGCTGAATGTCAGATTGGTGGACATGAAAAGGAGCTGATGGCTTCTAAAATTACACCACTCAAATCCTCTGTTGCTAGAGTATTTCGCTGTGTTGTTCTTCATGGGACTGCATACTGAAAACCATGGCGTAGACCCGTACAGTATAGTAATCCCTGAAATGCTTTTGTGTGTTCCTCTGTGTTTTGGTACGCTGTTCCTTTAAGAGGTTGGCACACATATCCATGTCCCCCTCCTTTAATCCCCTCCCCCTGTTCTGTGGCTTACAGGGCAGCCCAGTACACTTCTAACCAGCATGTCACTCATCTACACTCACTGAGCCTGACGCCAATTTACCCTGCTGCAGGGAGAGACGGGATCAGGCCTGCATGCACACACGGCTCTATCTGCATGTATATGATTGTTTCGCACGCAATCTGTGCATTTAAATTTTATGCATATATTTATTTCAGGGTGTATGCTGTCTGTATACACATGTGAACAAATGAACACTTGGATTTGAAGCTTGGTGTCCGTACTCCCCTCTCCCAATCTTGCTCTAGAATATAGACAAATGATTTAGGACTATCTTCTCACCTATCTACATGGTGGCATACCTGTTAATTACTGTGTCCTGTTTGGTGGAAACTGTCAAACTAGTATTGTCAAACTGATACTATCAAACCGATGTTTTCAAACTTATCCTGATGGTATCTCTGAAATAATCATTATTGTGGAGAACTAGTAAAATTTTCACTTGAAAGAAAGAATTTTGCTTATTTGAAGAGGTGGGTTTGAGGTTTCTGAAACATTTTTATTTATATTCCCAAGCAAACTAGTGTCGTTTGACGTTTGGTACAGACAGAGGACTAGGCAGTGTTCCCTTGCTAATTACCAATCTCTGTTGGCAACAATACATTTGACGCCCTCAGAATCGCTGTGATCAGATAGGTCCCTGAGGTCCTTAATGGCCTTAATGGTAATGAAATGTCAGCTGAAAGTGTAGTCTCCTTTGTTTCCTTTTTTTTAAGCGTTTTTTTCTTATCTTACACCCTCTTGACTTTCGCCTGACCCCTTGAAGATCACAACACTATGCATCCTGTCAACTACTCAACGGTTAATCACATAGAGACATTTGGTAGGTTTATTTCTTGTGGGCATTGTGAAAATAATGGAAAATGTAATTTCTCTGGATTATAGAGAATTATATTGAGTTGGTCAGCAGGTGAGTCCTGCTCATTGAGACTTCTCCACGGTTTGATTTGCCAGACTCAAATCATTCACCCACACTTCCACCATTCATAATGTCAACATCTCACAGTGGAGACCACAAGCAAGTACCCAACCTGTGTAAACACACTGCCCCAGTTTTCAGTCAGCATTAAGTCGAGGCCTAAAGCGTGAGTGAAGGAAAGCTAGCTGGAAAGAAAAGGGTCAAAGATGGGGGAGAGGGGGAAAGAGAAATCTTAAGGTTGCAGTACGACTCAACCTCAGCCTCTGCTCAGGAATGTAGGAAGTCATCCGCTCTGTAATTACCTCTAGGCCCGCCTCTTATCGTCTCCCATTGGCTAGAGGAGAGCTACAGACCTTGGTCCTAGCCAATGGCCAACGCTCCCTTATTCCTTTAGCAGAGCAGAATCGGTGCCAGTCGCTGGAAAAGCTCAGAGGCCGGGGTGAAGGGAAGAGAGAATAGTTGTGGTAGTGACTGAAAAGGACGATCAGTTCCAGCAGCCCCCCCACCCCCTGCACCCCCCCTCTCCCTTTCGGAAACGTAAGAAGAAGGCCTCGCCACTCAGGGTGCTTGTCCTACAGGGCGAAAAATCAGGATGGCACATTCTCTGGGCCCAACCATGCATTTAATCCCTAAAAAGCAGTGTGTGTGTGCATGTATGTGTGTGTGTTTTTGTGTGCAAGTACATTTGTTTGAGAGAGACAGAGAGAGAGATGTGAGAGTAATGTGAGTTTATTAGGACAAGTCTGTTCACAAAGTGTCAGTCTCATGTGTTCACTTGTAATTTTCATAGACTGTAGACATTTCAGTCAGATGAAAGCTGTGTTTGCCTCCTTTCTTTCTGTTGCTTTGTTTTTCCATCTTTCATTTTTCTGCTTCCATTTTACATCAAATCCTGTCGCTGTGTGTTTCCTACATTGTAATATCTGGACGTTGTTGGCTTCCAGGGCAGTTCTGCATAAGTCCATCTGGTCTACACTAGTGATACTCTGCGAGAGTGCCCGAGAAACCATAATGAACTATCTCTGTTTCAAAAAGCAACATGGTTTCTAAGAGCATCCATTTTCCTCTGGGGGTGAACATTAGATTGTTGCAATCCATTTAGGGAAAACATTGAAGTTTTTTAGAACCATTATGCGAGGAAAAGACAAACTGGATATTTCATTTTTTTTAGGCTAAATGATCAAAACTTAAAGTACCTTAAAATTTAAAATGCAAGCGTAATACATCCACATAAATGTGTAGTGACAATAAAACTTGTTAACTTGTTATTTCTTGTTCTTGTAGTTTTTTCCTGGCCTGTAAAACAGAACCTCTTAACTAACAGTTTCAATGTTACTGTAATTGTCCAATTCTATTTTAGGAGTTTGCTGCACTGACCAAGGAGGTGAACGTGTGTCGGGAGCACCTACTGGAGAAGGAGGAGGAGATCGCCGAACTGAAGGCAGAGAGGAACAACACACGGGTCAATAGAACACACACACACACACACACACGCACACACATACACACATACGCACATACGCGTGTGCACACAGTTACTCTGTCACTAGTACACACTGTATCTTAAAGCACAACAAACAAGGATTTTGTCTTTAAACAGGACACGATCTCCACTGTTCCCCTGTGTTTGTTTTGGTGTAGATAGTTGTCATGACACTAGCTGACAAATGAATCCGCTTCTATCCTATGATCCAAACCAGTCACAAGTTATTGGCCCTACAATTGCAGCATCATCAGAATATTTCTGGTAGTGACAATGAATTGCATTACAGTCAGTTGTGTGCTTTTTACTTCAGAGACCTAACAGGGTTGGCCAGTGAAAATAATTGGTCTATCATGTGAGATCATTGATTTGAAAATCCAGGCTTGGACTCACCAGGATACACAATGGAGAAAAGGGGAGAGGGGGAGGGGAAAGGTGGGAAAACAACAATAAAAACGAGATGCTAGAGGAGGGGAATAAGGAAGGATTAAGGCCAAACATTGCTTGTCTGTTTACTGCATAGATGGGTTCTATCTGAGCTAATCCAGGCTGAGGTTGATATAGTGGGTCTGTATGTATTTGTATGCCTTGTTGCTGGGGTTACTGGGTTACACTCTGTATGGCTATCAACCGACCTAGATCTACACACACAAAACAACAGATCTCCAACAAGAAGACATCACAGATCTTTCCACAGCTTCATCAAAGCTCTACCTTTACTATAGAAAAGTATATATGTTTTGTAGTGATTGGGATAGGTTTGAATGGTATCATACATATTTATGTCTATAACTGTCCTATAGCACTGGCTCATAGACAGTAAGGATCATATTGCATGCTTGTGTGCATTTGTCTGCTTTCCTCTCGTCACAAGCCTTTGAGCCTGACATTGATGTATAGGTTTGTAACAGTGTCTATTGTGTGTCCAGCTCCTGTTGGAGCACCTGGAGTGCCTGGTGTCTCGCCATGAGCGCAGTCTGAGGATGACAGTGGTGAAGAGGCAGGCCCAGTCGCCAGCAGGCGTCTCCAGCGAGGTGGAGGTCCTCAAAGCCCTGAAGTCCCTCTTCGAACACCACAAAGCCCTAGATGAGAAGGTATGTGTGTGTATTTGTCTATTTGGGAGATTGGTGAGTGGTTGAGAGTGAAGTAGATGTGTGTGTTTGTGTACATGTGAACGTGTGCGTTAGAGATATTTCATATTGCATGGCAAAGCAATAGAGAATATGTGAAGATATTGTAAGGCTGTAGTCGTCTTGCATCTTCATGTTGATTCATTTATTTCTCATGTGTTCTAGGTAAGGGAGAGACTGCGCGTGGCCTTGGAAAGATGCAGCGCATTGGAAGAACAGCTCACCATCTCGCACAAAGAAGTAAGCAGGCATATATGTTCCCTCACACACATGCACACACACGCACACACACATACACATAAGGGCATACATTTGCGGAAAGCTGACTGCAGATGAGAAGTAACTCAGTAGAATCAGAGGAAATTCTCTTGAGTTCAACAGTAGCACACACATGCACAGGAGCTCAGGCTCATACACACATGCCTGCACACCGGGGATGTCATGATTATCCAATTTGAATCGGGAAACTGGACCAGCTGTGCAAGTCTGTACCAATTTAAACATGCGGTATCAGGTCAAAGTTGGTTGATTTCTCTGTTAGTTTATTTCTTATGTATAATTTTGTTCTCCCTCCATGTCACACTGGGCTACGACTAGGCCACCTTCCCTTTGTGAATGTGGCTGTAGTTTATGCTGCATTCACTTGATGTGGGAAGATTCACTGGAATGACTTGACGGCTCAATGGAATGACTCGGAAGTGTTCATGCATTCAGACTCATTTTGAAGCTGTCAAATACCACGATTGACCTCTGTTATTGGCAGATTTTTCATACGTAAAACATGCACTTACTGAGTGATGCATTTAGATTTATGTTTTACAGCAAACTAACCATTGCAATGCCAACCACACATAAAATATAAGTAGTAGTGTCCCACCATTTTATTTTATACTGTCATTGCAATCTGTCACGATTTGTTTGTACAGAAACACTGTCACTTCCACAGTTTTGTGCACTGGGATGCTTTATATAACAACGACTAATTGTCCCTATCCTTTTTTCTTTTTTTCTTTTTTTTGGTAAGGTGGAATGGAAGATTTTCATTTTTCTAGCAGTGGCTCAAATTTTGGCATTGCTGAAAGATTATATAATGATGGGGACATTGAGAAGTGCATTTATGTTGTCAAGCTCCAGAGAAATATCAAACAAAGGTACATTATCTCACAGTAAAATGTGCAGCTGGTCAGAAAGTTCAGCCATTTGGATGATGCTGAATCAGCTGGATAATGTTGATTACCACAAAATGGTGTTTTTTTGTTGATTACCACAAGTCCTAACTAGAGTCAAAATAAGGGTGGCCCAGTAAATTAACAGCCCACCAAGTACATTTTGGTTTTGGATTCATTACAGGTGCTGTGATGCATGAAGCTTACAGTTCTTGCTCATGTAGTTTTCAAACAATCAGGATTTAATGCCGCCAAGACACTGCAATAACAACTAAACTTTGCATTAGTCATCATGGCACTGAATTCTATTGTATCTGATCAAATAAAAAAAGAATTGCAATCATATTGATCTTTCATGTATTGAATTGTTAACTACATATTGAGATTCATACTGAATCGGTCTAAGAAGGAGGGATTCACATCTCTAATGTACACACACATCCACACAGCATGCAAAGGATGAATCTTGAGTCTACTGTGTAATGAATGGGATTAAGATTGACAAAAGGCCCAGAGGATCTTGGGAAAGTGGCCTAGATTTCCTCTCTGCTTCATGCTACAGCCCTCCTTTTATTCCTGGGAATCGGCCTGGGAATGCGCACACACACACACACACACACACACACACACACACACACACACACACACACACACACACACACACACACACACACACACACACACACACACACACACACACACACACAAACAATCAACCACCACCACTTGCCACTGTCTACTTTTATGAGTAACTTTACTTCCTTAGGCAAAGCAGCTTTTTGCTGTTTTGTTTTCCTGCCTTTTGGCCATTTGGCGTAGAGTGTTGCTCTGTGCAGTTTATTCATGTGTGAGTTCGTAACCAGAATAGTTGTGGTTTGAACTCAAGGCCCTCAGCACTCAGTGGTTTGAGCTATCTGCTCTTCTCTCTCTCTCTCCCATGCACACACACACACACACACACACACACACACACACACACACACACACACACACACACACACACACACACACACACACACACACACACACACACACACACACACACACACACACACACACACACACACACACACATATATATACACATACACACACACACACACACACACACAACACACACACACAAAGTACCTTTTAAGAGAAATGGGAAAATAAAGAAAAAATCACAAATGGTAAAATGGTAAAAAGCAGACTAGCAAACTAGCTGTGTGCTCTCATGTGGTTTGGTTGTTAACCACCTATTTGTCTAGATGGCTTTTCTCAGTAAATGAATGATTAGACTAGGTGATAAACTGTCTGTCATTTCTTTAGGTGGCTTACCTCAGGGACCAGAGCAGCCTGAAAAGAGGGCTGATAGACGGAACCAGCGAGCTCAACCACAACTCTGAAAACACACCAAGCACTAATGGCAAGGTGAGGTTATTCAACAGAATGTGTGAAATGGTGTGTGTGTATGAGGGCAGAGAGAGAGGAAAAGGCTGCAGTTGCCTGTGTGTGACAAGCATCCAGCCAGACCACCCAGCAAGCCTTTGCAAAGAAGTTATCAGCCTCTTTGGCTCCTTATTCTCCATGATGGCCCGCTTGTATTCCAATTCTTCCATCATCGCGTCTCTCCCTTGCTCCATGCTGCCTCTATTTGAGTTAACTGGCGGTATGTGGGTATGTGTCAGGCTGAGGTCTTGTCACATACATGCTATGCAACCATAGAAACTGTTTTTTCAAACTGGACTTGTTGCCTCTCAGTTGTTTTCCATTTTCACTCAGTGGTTTCATTTTTCGGCCTTTCCTCCATTTGGACATTTGGCGTTCTTCCCATTGTTTCATCTTCCTCTGGGAGATGTTGAAAGAAGGACAATCCTATTGGATCAAGGACTTGTATTCCTAATTAATGTTGTTGGGACGCTGATCACCAGTAGACAGGACATTAACACAGAACAAATACACAAAATATACCATGAGACACTTAAACAAAAATGATACACTACAGATCTCAGTTACAGTGCTATCTAAATTAGCAATGGTTTACTGCTATCCAGGACAAATGTATACACAAACATCATAGACATGGCACAATAATAAGACAATCTGTACAATCATCTCCCCTTGAGCCCTCCCCTCCCCCTAACCATTCATTTCCCCTTTACTGTTACCCCCCCCCCCCCCATTCCAGGTTCTCAGTAACCTAAAATAAAGCTTACATTTCAAACAGTAAAAGAAAGTAGTTGCCCAAAAGAGGAAAGACAATGATTATTGCCTCCATTAATTAAAGAAGTAAAAAAAAAAAGGGGGACCCACAGAACACACAGATTACATTGTTTACATTGTTGTGGCTAGCAGAATTTCATAGCTAGCATTATCTGCTTCTAGCTGTTTTGTTGTGCTCATAATAATAAAGAACCTTGAACCTTGAGAACAACAGCAACAGAGCAAAAAAGAGAGGGAAAGGAAGTATACAGAAAAATGTGAGTTCAAAGGAGAGACTGAATTTTCAGAAACAGATCTACCCAGCAGGTGATATTCTTGGGTTTTGCAAAGTGTTGTGTTGCACACAATAGCTCCAGCTGGGAAATATCTCTGTGTAGGAATGGGACAATATGCTTATCTTACGATACCATTCGATACACGATATGGAGTTCTAGATTCAATACAACCACAATACGATGTAATAAATAAAAGTTAAATGACAACAAAGTCTGACTGTCCAGAATTACATTCATTTTACTTTCTAGCAATGGCATTGGCTCGCTAGAATGTAAACAATTTAACATGTCACTAGAAAGTGTAATAATATAATTTTGATGGAGAGCTTGAGAAATTGTAAAGGGCAAGCCATCTCATTTCTGATTACTACGGGAGAATATAATGTAGCTAATATCGCAATGCATTTTTCTTCCTCACGATGCGTATTGTCACATTTTTGTATTGTGATATATTGAATTTCAATATATTTTCCCATCCCTGTCTCCGTAAGACAAGATGCTGCATTTCTGATGCAATATTAAAGTATGGCGAATCCTGTGATGAGTATCTTGTGTACACTGGCTAATGCAGTTATGTTAATGTCACCTTCAGCGGTCGTCAGATGGTTCGCTGAGTCAGGAGGAGGAGTTGTTGCCGGGGAAGGTGGGTGAACTCCAAGAGGTGGTGGAGCGTCAGACAGCCGACCTGGGCCAGATGAAGGAACGCATGGCCGCTATGGTATCGCGCATCAACGAGCTGGAGGAAGATCTGGACACGGCCCGAAAGGACCTGATCAAGTCTGAAGACATGAACACGCGACTGCAGAGAGACCTGAGAGAGGTAGGGAGGCCTGGGGCTAGTTGGAGCGCAAAACCTCATTAAGGCTGAACTAGGGAGACACATTTTAAATACTTCTGCAAATCCATTTTTCAGTCAAGTCAGTCAGGTATGAATATGTTATAAAACAGTCAATTTGTGAGGGAGCTCAGCTTTTTCCCCCCAAAAATTGCAATCAGATATTTTACAGCCACCTGAAATACTGGTCATATTGGAACAGCGTAGTGGCTGAAATAATCTGAAAGCACAAATTGAGAATCAGTATCAATAAATTATCTTTATTATTTGGAAGTGTTGCACACTCTCACCTCTTCCCTCCTGTATCTGTGCCGCAATGCCCTACAACTTTGATTCAATGCAGCCTATTTAAAAAGAAGTATCCAAAAAGGATTACTTAAAATTGTTGTAAAAAAATATCAAACACAGGCAACTGCTTTATCTCCCCCATTGTAATGTTGTCTTTGTTAAAACACATACCATCTCAAACTATATATTGGAATATTAAGCCTATTAAGGTAAAGAATCTCAGGCTGACTATATTGCTTATGATGTATTCCAGTCCAAATGTCATCCTAACACTCAAAATGCCGTGTGTGTACACCACATTACAATGTTGGCAACGGTAACCTCTTCTTGAGTGAAATACTCCCCTGCTGATTTATGCTTCTTGTCTGTTTAACGTTTCCAGTGTGCTGCAGTTTTCTGTGCCAGAGCCATTTGAAAATGTTTCCCCGCCACAATCTATATGGCTCCCTCTTGCGCACAGTTCAAATAAAGCATTTGTTAATTTGTATAGCGATACTGATAACAATTAATTAAAATTGATAAGCTAACTTGGCGTGACTACTCAACAAAGAACGAAAAAAAAATCTTTTATTTTTAAGCGTCCCTAGTCTGAAGACGTGAAAGTCAGAGGATAGGTTGGAGGGTATGGCAGGTTAGAGTTGGACCTCACAAACGCTGAGGACACTAACGCGAATGTTCCTGTGTGTGTGTGTATGTGTTTGTGTGTGCGTGTGCGTGTGTGTGTGTGTGTGTGTAGTCAATGGCTCAGAAGGAAGACATGGAAGAGAGGATCACCACCCTGGAGAAGCGCTACCTGGCGGCTCAGCGGGAGGCCACCTCCGTCCACGACCTCAACGACAAGCTGGAGAATGAAGTGGCCAACAAGGAGTCCCTCTTCAGACAAGTAGGCCCCATACTTGATCACAGCTTTAAAACAGCACACATACAGTATACTGTATACATGTACATGCATTCAGACACACACGGACACACACTATTATTTGCCAGCTGTTGGGTCTTCAGTGGAAAAAGGCATCTTGGTGTGCGAGTCTCTTGGGTTTGTCTGCCAGCAGGAATCGCCTGCAGGCTCCTTGGCAGCTTAAGAACCCCCTGCTAATGAATTCCCACTGTATTCACACATTGACCAGCGCAGCAGGCACTGAATGGGAAGCCTCCAGACACTGGCTTGTTTCTTTACATGTGCTCACTGAGATGGAGATGTCCCTCTCCTCTGGCTTTCTCTTTCTTTTATCATTGTGAATGCTCTCTTCCTCCCTTCCTATCCACCCCACCCCTCCCCGCCCTCTCTCTCTGTCTCGTTTTGTCACTCTCTCTCTCTCTGACCTACAGTTCTAAGGCTTGACACTCACTTCCCCTTGTGGAATTGAAAGCAAACCCCCAGGCCAGGATGTAGCACTGATGAGCCCCCATCATCCTTGCTAATGACTGTTTGTTTGTTTGTTGCAGACTGAGGACAGAAACCGGCAGCTCCAGGAGAAGCTGGAGCTGGCCGAGCAGAAGCTGCAGCAGACCATCCGCAAGGCAGAGACTCTGCCTGAGGTGGAAGCCGAGCTAGCGCAGAGGGTAGCCGCCCTCACAAAGGTACCAGTAGCTGTCCACAGCCCCAGGCACATCTCTCATCACAAAGGTCTTTAACTCCCTCTTAAATGGTGGATTTGGGATTTTGCAATGGCTGTCTTTATTGATTGCTAACTGGTCAATAAGAAGCTCATGAAAATCCTGAACCTGCTCTTTCCATTCACAGTTCTTGTTGGAAAAAATGGAATTGGTGAAAAAATTAGCTGGGGAAAAACAAAATCTGCATTGACTAAAAACTGCATTACCACTCACTATGATCCTCACACATGTACTGTTGTCAGGACTGCAGTGTAATTTCCTTTACGTTGCAACAACCCCTGCGGAAGCCACTGAGGAAGCCATTGTTTAGGTTTCTCCAAATATCCACAGGGATCTATTTTTAGACATTTGGCTCGAGTCTTCTTCCATTTATAGTTTGGCTGTTACTCTGGGACAACACATACTGCTGAAACCACACTGGTCTCATAGCACCTTATTAGTAGTAAAACTGGCTCCAAGTAAATTTCTGAAACAAAGAACACACTCTTAATTTTTTTCTCTTCTGGGCGTTTTGTTCTGGAGTTTATCAGTAAAGAGGCACCTCAACCATCTTTTTAACAAGTGATGCAGTTTCTCTTTATCCCCCTGTTCCTCCTTTCCTGCTCTTCTTTTTTTTTTACCTGCTTTTTTCTGCTCCCTTTCCTCTTCAATCTCACGTCATGTCTCGTCTCAGCCATTTCCCCCGTCACTCGTGCATTTTTAATGATCCTGACTCATTTCCTTTCTGACTGGAGCCAAAGTCATATAGTTGTTGTATAGGAGACTGCAAGAGTGCCAGACAAGGGAGAGGGAGACGTTCATAGAAATGGAAAGAACCGCCTCTGTGTGTTCGATATTGCTTCCATCCAAATGTCTGGTCGTCGTCACCAACCAGTCCATTCTCCTGTCTGCCTTCCCCCACTTGGAGGAACTCTCAGTACATCTACTCCATCATCAGCCTCTTACTCTGGTCCTTTTCCACCCACTAAATCCTTCCACTTAACATCCCCAGTTGTATCATTCCTCCTGTAACACCACATTTCATCTAATTATCTACCTGCTCCGTCTCTAGGGCTGGACATGAAAGTGAGAGTGGTCATCAAAGTCTTGTCATTTTCTACTGTAGGATCACACTGGAATCTCTTTCTCTTTCCCTCCCTCCGCCCACTACCTTTAATGGTGCTAAAGCTCACACTAAAAGTATACCCTGTTCTCTTCTCTCTCATTTCTCTCTGTCTTTGTCATCGTCTGGTATTTTGTGTGGTCATCCTCAAACCCCTAGTCTGATCTATGTGGCTCTAAAGGCACTAAGACTCAGAAGAAGGTAGACCAGCTTCACTCACAATGCCGTCCCAAGCCCTCCTGGATACCGGGACACTTGCAATTTTGTTCTGTTATTGAACTTCACCAGGCCAATAGAAACTAGTGGTCATGTTTAGATTTCCAGAAGCATTGCTACAAAAATAACCAACTATTTGTTCCTCAAAGCAGCAATTAATTCTAAAGATACAGGCTAAAATGCATGCTTATCAATTTTAAAAGGTATATGTAAATAACATGCTCTAGACAAGAATATTGTCATCAAAATCTCATCTCACTCGGACTTTAATCGTAGTGGTTTTATCCTCTACATGACAAGTGCCTGGTTAAATGCAGTACCAGACCAAATTTCAAAATGCCGTGGTATCCCTTTAAGCCTCAAACCTGGCCCTGACCCAGCCTTCCCTGTCTGCCTGCGTGTGTGCTTTGTGTATCTACGCTGCTCTGAGCTTCATGCTGGTACCTCTCCTTTTTTTTCCTCAAACACAGAAATCCCTAAAAGTTTGGTATCTAACACAAACAGGAAGTGCCAGCTGATTTGCTCAAAGACGTGTGGAGACCCTGCCCATTAGAGGTACTAGAAAGCTGGTACAGGCAGTCGCGCAGAAAAATGTTTCCCCATGTCTTTTGACTCTATAAAGGCAGTGCTTTTGAACTGAATTGGTTTATATATTTTTAAATATGCTTAATTGGAGATTAAATATTTGATAGTTCTCTATTATTTCATCAGCCAATAATTCTCATTTGTATAAACATGCCCCTAGTCCTTGGTAGAACCTTGAATGAAATACAGTTTGTTCTCTGCTAGACCTCTTGGCAGATTTTTTGTATCTGCACTATTGGGAATACTGGCTGTCCTACAGTTCTGTTTGTTGTAGTCGTTCTGTGGGTTGTGCTGCTTTGCTGTCCTCTCCTGGCCCTGCTGATGCATGTTTCTCACCCACTGGCTCCAAGTTGATGTATGTAGACGTGTGCTTCCCAGGCTGCTGCTGTGGGTGTGGGTTGGTGGCTGAAGGAATCTACCCCATCCTTTTGAAGGACTTGAGCTTTGTCCTCATAGCCTCTCTAACAGGGCCAAGCTTAGTTGGGCCCTTGTTCAGCTAGGTCCTTCTCCAGGATGGATGACAAAGCGCGTTATAGGGGAGATCAAAGCCCTCTCAGTAGCTCTTAGAGGGTGGGTTATATTGAGCTTTTGGGCTATGATAAAACAGAAAGGCTAAAGGGTTTGTTTTGACCCATGTCCCCCTTCCCTCCCAGGCGGAGGAACGCCATGGCAACGTGGAGGAGAGACTGAGGCAGATGGAGGCCCAGCTGGAGGAGAAGAACCAGGAACTGCTCAGGGTGAGAAGGGGGGGAAGGAGGGAGGGAAGGAGGGGGAAATAGTAGATGCTGTCATTGAGGTAGGCCTTCTGACACATTTTACTGCTATTGATAGTTTTAACACAGTGGCCTATTTTTATTTTTTGCCATTTGTGCAGGCACGGCAACGGGAGAAGATGAACGAGGAGCACAACAAGCGTCTGTCTGAGACAGTGGATAAGCTCCTGTCAGAGTCCAACGAGAGACTCCAGCTCCACCTCAAAGAGAGGATGTCTGCCCTGGAGGATAAGGTGGATAATGGATAGATGAGACTAGTATAATGATGTATAATGATGATTTACAATCAATCTAGTAGCACATTTCAAAGTCAGTGAGGCGAGCAAAAAGGCTGATCAATCGACTACACCAGTTATTTACCATAATGAATGTTTGTTGCTCCTCCAATATGCCCCATCACTAGATGGTAATAATGTTATATGACAGGTGCACAACCAGTACCTCTAAAGCTTGTAGCATCTGACAGCTTGTTGGATCATCTTGATTTTCCTGGTGCGGTCTCTCCTCAGAATGCCCTGATAAGAGAACTGGAGCACACCAAGAAGTTGATTGAGGAGTCACACCATGACAAGGTGAGGGATCAATGGGTTAGGTTTAGGCCTGGTAGCACTGCAGTATAGCTAAGCTATATTCTTGCCCAGTGTTTATTATTTTTCTTAGCAAAGTGGGTTGATTTTGGTTTTGATTTTGCATCTATCCCCTTTTTTGCCACTTGTGTTTTTTTGTTTCTTGTGCTGCTTGACTATAATAAAAGCAGTTATTCTACGTATTGGCCCCCTGAGTGAATACAGAATAAACAGTGGCCTAAGTTCAGGGTTAGAGACAATGTGTTTCTCCACCAGTTGACAAAGATGTCTGTAACTATCCCGTCCCTCAGGAGCAGCTCCTGATCCAGATTGAGACCATGAGGGCAGAGAACGAGCAGGGCAGGAGCAGGAGCAACTCCTTACTACATGGGTAAGCTAGCTAAACAGCAGAGTTCATTAGTGCAACTTCTGGCCTCTGTTACTCTTTCTGATGTGTGTGTGTGTGTATGTGCTTTTCCAGACGGTCTCACCTGGGAAGCACCCCAGATTTCAGGTACCCAGTGTCGGCCTCCTCCATGATGGACAGCAACTCGGACCACTACGGCGGCGCTCTGGTGCTGAGACGGCCCCAGAAGGGACGGGTGGCAGCGCTCCGGGACGAGCCGTCCAAGGTGAGCTCCTAGCCCATCTGCTGTTGGCTTGTCTGTTAATAGCATACATATGCACATTTGCTTACTGATTGACTGAAAAAACGTATTACTCCTATTTTAGGTTCTTTAAAGTGGTTGAATGAGTACACCAAGTTTTTGGGTGTTTGGAGCTGATCATCTTACCTGTTAAGTCATGAGAACATGGACACCAAAATCATCCATGTGTCCTCAGTAGATTGTTCGGTCCGGTGCTCCATGCTAACACTTTAGCATATACTGTGTTGACTTTATTTTTCTTTTTGCTTCCCTGTAACAAGTATTGCTTGTATTGTCTGTCTTTTTCCTTCCCCCCTCCCATTACCGTCTAATGTTTGGGTTCTTTTTGATGATTTTCTTCCTCTCCATCTCTTTCTGTTTGCCTCCACTGGACATCAGCGACATGTAAGTCAGTGTGGCGGAGATGACAATGACAGTTACTTGTTGTCTGTGTAGTGCATTAATGACAAGTACTAAAGTGTCCACTAAACTGTTGCCCCTCATTCTCTCACATGCCTCCTCTCTGCCTTCTCTCTTTCTGCATCCTTTCTTTCGCTCTGATCTCTTTTCTCCTTACAATATCCTTTTCCTGCCTTTAATCCCTCTGCTTCTCTGTCTCTCCTATGACTTTTTGTCTCCCCGTTTCCCTCTGTCCATTCTCTTTCCTCCTTTTATCCGTCTATGGGTCGATCCAGGTGCAGACTCTGAATGAGCAGGAGTGGGAGCGCGTGCAGCAGGCCAACGTATTGGCCAATGTGGCCCAGGCCTTTGAGAGCGACTTGGAGGCCTCGGACCTGGAGGAGGACCGAGAGACAATTTTCAGCTCGGTGGACCTGCTGTCCCCTGGTGGCCAGGCTGATGCACAGACCTTGGCCTTAATGCTGCAGGAGCAGTTGGATGCCATCAACAATGAAATCAGGTAACAGCAGCTACATACCTAGCATACCCAGCAGACAAAAGGTCATGAATGGCAGACACTTTAACTTGAATTGAAATTAGTTATATTGCATAGCTGACTGTGCTTATTAGCAATGGGACAATATCGAAATTCAATATATTGCAATACAAAAATGTGGCAATGCGTATCGTCGGGCATAAAAATGAATTTTGATATTAGTTCCATTTTATTCTGCTGTAGTAATCACAAATGAGACGGCTTGCCCGTCACAGTTTCAAAAGCTCTCCATCCAAATTATATTATTTGCACTTTGTAATGACATTTTAAATTGTTGGTTACATTCTAGCAAGCCAATGTCATCACTAGAAAGTAGGGATGCACATTTTGGAGGCTATAATCATAAAGAACAAAATACGAATATTATTATGTATAATCTATGTAGGCAATGTATGGCTCTCATCTTGCATTGTCATATTCCCATATTAGTCCGACTGAAATAACATTTCCAAACTACAAAGGAAATTAAAAAGCCATATTGTTGAGAAAATCAGCTTGGCTTAACTGTTTTAGGCCTGTTGCCTAAACATTTTTATTTATAAAGATCAGCATGTCCAAATGCTGCAGAGTAGCGCACCACATACATCTGTTCACCGTCAGCCCAGCGGCAGAGAAGACACACTCTGACAGGACAGAGGTCCCGGGGATGCAGAAGCACCCTGTGTTAGTGTTGTCAGCCTCGGGAATCGTACTGGTTGGCTTTCCACCAGTCCTGTGGATTCATATCAAGTGGTGGAGGGATTTCTTGCACTCCACTTTGGTTTCATAGTTATTTGTGTGGTTGGACTGGCTGCGATGGCGCAATTCAAAAAGTCAAGGTAACCAGTACCTTACTGGTTACCTTGACTTTTTGAATTGCGCCATCGCAGCCAGTAATTGATGTGATGCATAACAAACAATAAATGGGGTCATCGATTTTTCTTGAACATCCCTACTAGAAAGATTTGTGGCTCAGAAATAAACATAATTCTTCAGTCAGACTTTTTTGTCTTTCAACTTTCATTTATTACATCGTATCGTGGTTATATCGAATCGTGAACCCCGTATTGTGTATCGAATTGTATTGTGAGATAAGCATATCGTCCCAACCCTAGGATTTTTCTCTCTCTCTCTGTTTGTTCCTCTGTCTTTAACCGTGGTCTTTCTCTTCCTCTCTTTCCTCTATCTTGACAGGATGATTCAAGAGGAGAAGGAGAGCACAGCCATGCGGGCAGAGGAGATTGAGTGCCGGGTGGGCAGCGGCGACAGCCTGGGAGGACGTTTCCGCTCCATGAGCTCCATCCCCCCGTCGCTGTGCGCGGGCTCCTCCATGGGCGGCTCTCCCCCAGGCTCCGGTCACTCCACCCCCAGACGTATCCCCCGTAGCCCCAACAGAGAGCTGGACCGTATGGGCGTCATGACCCTGGTAACACTTCCCCTTCTCTCATATCTTTCCCCTCAGGAACATACAACTGCTCATAGTAGCTACATTTCTTTTCCCTCCATTTTAAAATGTCTCATTCCCTTATCTCCTCTTAAAAGCATTCCACAGGAGGAGAGATTAAACACTAATATTGGTTTCTGTCATTACACCAGTCATACAGTATCAGTTGATGACTGAGACAGCTTTTAGTCTCTTCTTTCTTTCAATCATTTTATTTTCAGTTTATACAGATTACACACTCAATGTTACCAAAACTCAAAAAGAATGGTACATAACACAAATACTAGAGCTAGGCAACAGCTAACCATACAAACAATCAGACTAACAGACAAAAAAAGACAAGAAAACAACACAAACATAGATCATCATCCTCCATATTATAACTACAATAACAATGAAATGTTAATGAACATGTGGACTTTACCCTTTGGGGATCACTTGGATCCCAAAGTTGCAAAACCTTTTAATATGATTTCAGCATAGTCCTCTCCAATAAAATCTATAACAGGGCTCCAAACAAACCCATCCGTGTCTCCTTGGAGAACATGTGAGTCTTTCCAATGGGAGACGTTGTAGAATATTATAAAGCCAACTTGAAACAGATGGTTTGACATCGTCTAGCCAACGCTGTAAGATTGATAACCGTGCACAGTACCACAGAAGACTAAGGATTCTCTAGTCTCTTCTGTCTTTTTTTTTTTCATGTTCATGTCAATGTGTCTTGTGCTGGCAGTGTTGGTCTAAGAGAGTATAATGTGTTCATTCTGTATATGTGTATTCATTTTGTTAGCGTTTCCACATTGATTTGCATAATGCTGCCTCGCTCATTGGTTTGTTTAGCATACTAATAATGTGTGTGTATGTAACAATGTGTGTATGTAACTGCGCCTGCCCGTAGCAGTATTGCTATGACCCATACGTCATCCAGAGCTCCCTCTCCCAGCAGACAGTAACTTACCTGCCCTATGGTGCGACTGGCCTCAGTCACCCCCCACAAGCCTATAGCTATGCACCATACTTCTTTCAGGTACCTGCAGCTCTCTCCACGGCTCCCTTCCTCCTCTCCCTGGGTGGGTGCAGTCTGCCTCTTCTCCTCCTCCTACCTCCCAACACATGTTGTCTGCTGGCACACCAATTATCATACTCCAGAAGCAGCTCAGTGAATACTCCCTACCTGTTTTTTTTAAGAATTTTTTGAGGGGGCATTTTTGCCTGTATTAGGTAGTTCAGAGAGACAAGAAAGACTGGGAAGAGAGAGGGGGATGACAAGCGACAAATGTCCTGGGCCAGATTTGAATCCAGGATGTCATATTTTACATGGTACACACCTTAGACCACTGAGCCACCAGGACGCACTTAATCCTCCGTACTTACAGTTCACTATTTTTGGTGCACATTAAGTTGTTATTTCTATAATGAAGATAATGTACCTTTTTCCATGTATAATATGCCCATCTTCAAAAGATGACTCGGCAGTATTCCAGCTAGATGGGAATATTTGAACAACCAGTTCAGTACTCTGAGACTCTCTTGTTTATAAATAGAAACACCATTTGATAGATAGAGCATAGAGCATTCATTTTCTATGAATCATGAATATAATAAAAAAAATCCAAATCACGTGTCACATTTATCAATCTAATCAGGGAAAAATGAAGTCATCCATTGGCTTGATTTTATGTCAGTAAGCTGCAGGTTACAAATAGGAATGCTCTCTTGACCGTGTAACGGTGAAATTGCTATGCAGGACCATATTATTAAATTCAGATATGTTGGTGTGTCTGTGGAGGGAAATGCATGAGTGGAAGCTTGCCAACGAAGGCCAATGGCATTCTAGCTACATCTTCTACTGCAGCTTGCCATAGATGTGATCCTGCTCAATCAGAACAAATAATTCAACTTGCTTCAAACAGAACTTCAAGTGATGTGCTGCTGCTTAGCTCTGTTGAGAATGAGGGATTTGAACAGTTGATGAAGTTCATTGAACTAGTACTGTTAAATGTCCCTGACAGAAAAGCAGGAAGGCTACATTTGGGCTGGCAGATGATGCCTGAAAACTACTGCCAGCTTTGGCGTATTTCTTTTGTTAGACTTGTCTTTTAAACTTTCACATCTGTTGTTTAAACGTCAGTGAAACTAGTCAAAATTGCCATCTCTAATTCAAAAGGACACTGGAAGAAAAGGAGCATTTTTGTTGATGAAATGAATGTTATTTTTTTCACCCCCTCATTCTCCTCTTCCTGTTCCCAGTTTTCCCTTTTTATAGCTCACTAATCTCTTCCTGCCTTGGCCTCACTTTGTCAGTTGAGGAAAGGAAATGAGTGATTAGATTTTTTCCTCCTGGGGCAGGAGAAACTCCCATAGAAATGTGGCACGTTGATGGTTTATTTGCTCTGCTAATGCCAGGTCTGTGAGGAATGCAAAGGGGAAAAAGGCCTCCCCCTTTTTAGGTGCACAGTGGAAAATATGACTGTAGAGCAGATCTGGTTCATAAATTCAGGTGTCACCCTGCCTTTGGCAATGTGTGTAGTGTCAAATAAAGCATAACCACTTGGCTGTTGTTAAGCTAAATAGCTCATACCATTGTCACCCTTAATTTCAACATGTTGATGTGACTTGGTGGTAACCAGTTAGCCGCTTATTTGAATCAACTTAAGCATTGCTTTGATTCAACTGAAATATTACTGCTGATGTTTGCAAAAACTTGCGCCACCATTCTCTCCTGGACAAATGATTTCCCAGTTCAGTTTGAGCGAGGCTGCACCCTACCTACCCCGTCCTCATCCCAACCTCCGCCCTGTTGTTTTGCAGTGTCTCTTTTTCTTCATCCATTGGGATGAGCTGTATGGGTGCTGTGGTGCTCCCGGAGACCTTTTTTCCAGAACAGCACATCTCTACTGCTCAATTAGACTTTCAGTTTCTGTTGGTCTTCACTCCTGAACTTGTGTCTGCCTGTGTTCAATCTGTGAGTGTGTGTGTGTGTGTGTGTGTGTGTGTGTGTCAGTGTACTTGGATAAATCTGTCCTGAAGTCCTACTCTTGTGTGTTTGTGCATGGCTTGGTTCCACCAGTGGTGTGTCTTGCGTCTCACTAACGGCTTTTCTCCTCTCTCCTTTTTTGCCATGCTTCAGCCTAGTGACCTGCGCAAGCACCGCAGGAAGGTAATCTAGAGATCTGCTCTCACTGGCCGCTCTCTGCTATTTGATCTGTCTATTTCTCCCCCTCTCCCTCCCATCATCTCCTAGCTTGACAAGCGCATCCCACAATGTTCAGCCTCTCCATCCCAACCGGCCACCATCTACCATCCAGTTCAACTGTATGCTTCTGCATACACTCTCATCTCCCATTCCCAAACATCTAAACATGTTGCTTTAGAGCTGTCAAATGTTAGAAGTTCTGTTGTGATAGCCCAAGGGCGTCCACTCCCATTTTTAGGATACTGTTATGTCACCTTGCCAGTCCCTTGAAGATAGATTTCTGTTGTGCCATTTTTTTTGTATCTTATTTGATTTATTTTTAATCAATGTATGCCTGACTTCACTCATAAATCTTTTAAATTATGCTTGTTGTGACATAATTTTTCATAAAAAGGGGTTTGAATATTATTTTGTTTTTCTAGAAATCATATGATGGAGTGTCATTTGTATAATTTTTGTTCCACAACTCTTTTTTTTTTTTTTTAAGATAACTTTTTATGTCATTTTCTGACATGCAGTCGAGAGTATCAAAAAATATTGAAAAAATTACATGATGTGAGGTTATGAACCGAACACATGACATTGCTAGATGTTTTTTGATGCAAAAAAAAGGTTGTTTCATCTGATGGGTGTCCACAGTCAACAGCTGTGTGTGCAAAATTAAGTGTGTTATCTTTATTTTCACAACCCCTCTTCCTGGTCTCCACAGTCTGAAAAACAGAATGAACTGGCCCACTAACACGTTCTCTGTCCCCCGTCTGTTAACGCAGTCTGCTCAGGACGACAAGGCCACTATCCGGTGTGAGACGTCACCCCCCACCACCCCGCGCTCCATGCGCCTAAACAAGGGGGCGGGACACGCTGCCAGCCACGAAGACATTCGAGACCTCCGCGGGTAAGACCTCTGCCTCTGACTCCCAATAGCTATGTTCATCCCTCCAGTTTCTTCTTGGGTTGGAGAGCTGCGCATAGCTGGAGCAAAGAGTAATCTAGGTTCAACTGAGTGAACCTGTCAGATTACTGAACTAGAGACGGCTTCCTTGTTGTCTTGAATTTCTCCTCATCTCTTTGGTGTGTCTCTCTGTCCTCCCCTCCGTTCTCTCTCCCTCTTCATCTCTCCCCTCTGGTCTTGTAGGCTGGCTGGCCTGCAGGACGGCCAAGGCAGTAACCCCAGCAGTAGTAACAGCAGCCAGGACTCCCTCAACAAAGCAGCCAAGAAGAAGAGCATCAAGTCTTCCATCGGACGCCTCTTTGGGAAGAAGGAGAAGGGCCGACCCAGCATCCCCGGCAAGGAATCCCCCAGCCAAGGTCAGACAATCAATCTCAGAGCTTTTTTTCCACCCGAGCACACACTACTAATACCGCATCTTCTCTCTTTACCTTTGTAAATGTAATTCCATTCCACACCACCAGTAGTTGCCTTGTTCCTCGCCCTGTCAGTGATCTGATCAAGGTTTGTCTGTCTTCCCAGCTGGCACTCCCGAGGCAGAGGGCAGTCCCAAGGACGGTTTGGGAATGGGGACACTGGGAGGTCCGGCAGAGAAGAGCAGGAAGCTGCAGAAGAAGTAGGTGTCTCCCCAACGGCCCCCTCGTCCCGCTGCTCTCTCCACACTTTATGTAGACTGAGGAAAAATGTTTAAGAGGACTTGATGACACCTACTATATGTCCATGCTTTGGAGTACAGTGTTAATAATGTAAAAGTCCCTGAGTGTGACTCTGTGGTTGGTGCTCCTGTTGCAGTCCAGGGCCGGCTCTCACCCTCACTCCCCGCCACCTGGCTCACGCTGTTTAGTGGTGACAACTGCATCTTAGCAGCTCATCCTCCTTCCATTTCACACCCAGTCATTTCCACTGCGCTCATCTCCCGCAAAGTTTTGAATACATTATTTTCATTTGTAGTTTTGTGCCATTATATTGTAGACATTGTAATTTTTGTAATTTGCTTTTAGACAACTCCTTAATTGGCATCAATTCATTCTTTTATTTTTATTGTTTTGCCGACCTCCCCCCTCTTTTCTATCATCCCCTTCTCATTCCATGTGTAGTCCAAAGACAGGGTAAGTTGGTTCATATTGCTTCTGCTTTGCCTTATCTTCTTCCCACACTTGGCTTCACTTACCCCTCACCAGTAACTCCGAGGATCCCAAACAGCTGTCCCTCCATATGCCTGATGGCTTTTCCATGCTGCTCTTTACCCTGCCTTCCACAGAAAAGCTTAACTAACAGGAATGTGTGTGACCTTCTTTTTACCGAGTGACAAAGTTTCCTCTGGGGTTTTCCTACTAGAACACAGTTAGACACTACAACTTTAGGAAAGCTGATGTTAGTTAATGGACGAATTCAACCAAAATGCAGTATGTCAGTGCATTTTCCTGTCCATAAGGTGTATTGTTTGCAAAAGCATACAATGCACATTATCTCCATTACTACTGTTGCTGTAAACGTCCTCAGAATAGAAATGTATTTGAAGCTAATTTCTATGTTTTTAAACTATGCCAGTAGTGATGCTCTTTGACATATCTACTATCTACTGCTTTTTATGATGGCAGATCTGCTAAACAGAAGCTGGGCTTGTTCTCTATGGTGGCTAGATGGTGCACAGCCCCATCTAGTGGCCAAATGCAGACGTCTTACTCAGCCCATTGCTATTCTTCAGTCAGCTAAGATTAAAGTCTTGTTACCTCCCAACTTGTGCCGAGTTAAATTAACTTTCTGAGAGCCCAAATCAGCACCTACTTTCCAGCAGTCCCACAAACTTTCAGGGATTCTCTGTTAAATGGCAGTGTCCAGACAAACCTGAAATTCAGCATCCCAGTAATGCAGAGCAATAGACTTGGATGGCAAACTCAGAATCTGCATGAAATGAATGTACAGTCCTTAGAAAGCTGATGCAAATGTTTCTCCTGTCCTAAATATTCCCCTATTTGCATGTTATCTGTCCCCTACTGATTCAGTGGTTTTAAAGGAATGCTACCATACTAAACTCTAGAGGATCCTCAAAGCACTGGTTCTGGGAGAGAACTCCATTGACTAATAATGTTTCTCAGCTCTGACTCCCAATCCCAGAGGCTTGGCAAAAGACCCCTCTGGTTGAACCATGGGTAGTGGAGTCTTTCACATGGCTGAGGAGGTTTTGCCAAACACTAAGCTAATACTTAAAATAATGATATTTTTTCAAAAGTTTTCCAGATGGATATCTCTCTGTTTCAGTCTCCTTGGCTTTCTGTTTCTCTTTGTTTTCTCTCAAACTCCTGCTCTCTGTTTTGAGTATGCATGTGTCAGTTGATGTCTTTGTTTTGGGGGTGTGTACAAAAGGTGAATTTGATTGAGTGCTGGTTGTGAGTGTATGAAGGGCTCTGTGGATTTGGCTGTCTGGCTGTGTATGCATGTTTGTTTCTGTGCACGAGTGTCCTCTGGATATTGGCGTAAATGTGTATATTGTGTCTTAGGCATGAATTGCTGGAGGAGGCTCGCAGGCAGGGCCTGCCGTTCGCCCAGTGGGATGGCCCCACAGTTGTGGTCTGGCTGGAGGTAAGACACAGACACAGTCTCTCAGAAAAGCTTTCTAACCAGTAATACAGACTGAACAATTCAACAAAACTCTTTTACCACCCTGAATTTTCAGAATGTAGAACAGCCACCACTCACCATGCAGAATTTCATGTATTTGCAAGCTTTCGTTCTCAACAAACCTTCTTCAAGGCATACTTGGCAAACAAAAACCACCCCAAATTTCTCTCTTCTCTCTTTCTCTTCCATAAACATGTCCTACTTTTTGTCCTGCTGCAATGTTCATTACCATTTCTCTTACTTAAACTCTGGTGCTCTCTCCCATCTGCCCTCTTCTTGCCAGCTGTGGGTGGGCATGCCAGCCTGGTACGTGGCTGCATGCCGTGCCAACGTGAAGAGTGGAGCCATCATGTCAGCGCTGTCAGACACAGAGATCCAGAGGGAGATTGGCATCAGCAACCCATTGCACCGTCTGAAACTCCGCCTGGCCATCCAGGAAATCATGTCTCTCACCAGCCCTTCTGCCCCTCCAACCTCCAGAACGGTACTTTTCTCTCTGGTTAATGTGGGCACACACACACACACACATGCATACACACACACATGCACACATACATGCACACATAGAGCTATGTGCCATCTTAATAGAGATAAATCAAATGAAACAATTAGCCTTTTTGATTCCTACTAGCCCTCTGTCTAGCCTTTCTTGTCATCTGATTTGGCATGACCACTGTCATTTGAGCTAACTCTTGAACTGCTTACACACTTAACACTTACTAATGATGGGATCAAACTATCAAACTGGATTCTTGTTGCGATTGTTGCTTAATTTATTAGCTAACCTCAACAATAACAAACAATAAATGAACAAGTGCTTCTTGATCTTCTTCCCTGTATTTTCTCTCTCTTTCTGTCCTCCATCACTCTTTACACGCTTCTCTCACTTGTGATTGGTTGGGGGTTATCAAATGATCAGTCCACGGGAAACGTTTGGGTCACGCACGAAGAGATGGAAAGTTTGGCGGCCACACCCCCTACGGTTAGTCTACTCCGGTTGGCTGGCCACCTCTGGCTGCTCGAATCTGTGGTGACTTTCGGGGCACGTTCCAAGTTGTCTTCAGGACAGTCAGACCTCACACAATGCATGCATAAATGTTTCACACTAGAGCCAATTAATCATGGTACATCGATCCAATGTTAATATCCACACAATATTGCATCACACTATCATTGGCTGCTGGGAAACTCGCTGGGCAACTTGGAACAAGGCCTTATTTTTTCTGCTAGTTGGTGATTTCTTTCCGCTAGTTGGGCATTAGTAGTCTTGTTGTTTCTCCCTTTAGACCTGGCGTAGTTGCTTTGTCTTCTCTTTACATTAGCTAGTGGTTTGTGTGTGTTTGTGTGAGTGTAAGGGCTGCACAGTTAATCGAAAAGAAATAAAAACCGCAACACTGACGACTGCAGTTTCTAAAGCGCACAAGGGTGTACTTTAAAAAAAAAAAAAAAAAAGTGAGGGAGGAAGAGGTGTTTCAGACGGCTTCCAAAACAAGGTATCCAAGGTAAACGGAAGAACATGAGAAAATCTTTCATTCTGTTCAAACCGAGACCAAGCATTAACACCCCCACCTCAATGTTCATGTTCATTATAAGGAAAAATAATTAAACAGTTTAATACCTTTTAATTTTTCATTATGTGGTATTGTTATCACTGGAAAAACACAATACTTTCGGCATTGTTTTATTGTCACTTTCCTGTTTGAGGCCTTACAATTAATTCGTAGCTTGGTGTTTTTTTACCCTGAATTTTCTGTTTGCATGTTAAGCTGCCTTAACACAGCACTGCTGCCTCACTAACCCCCGCCTCTCTTTTCTTCTCACCATGCTCACGCTAACCATGCTAACACCAGGAGGATGACGAGGGTAGCTGGGCCCAGGTTTGCACACATTCCCCGACAGCCCCACCTGTTGCTCTCTCCGATCATCCACTGTTCTTACACTCGCTCTCTTTCACGCTATGTTCACCTTTTTGAAAATATCTCTTAGTGGGGAATACCTTGGTTTACTCTCTCTACGTATTTATTCTACTTTCTTATCCGTCAAACCACTTGTCACTAAAGGCGCGTTCACAGCAGGCTTGTTTGGAGCGGTTTATTCAAACTCTGGAGCGTTTATTCCTGTAATTCGGTTCATCTAGGCAGGTGAGAACAATGGCGTTCAAACTTTGGTGCCCACTAAATAACTGAACCAAGACGCCAGAAATGTGGTGTGGTTTGTTAGGAGTGAGAATGTAATCTGAACCAACAACAGGAAAAAGCCTCAGAACGCAATGGTTGTATGGGTATAAGGAGACGCTCAAGTTCAACTATTTCTTCATGTGTTCAACTGGTATGAACACCAACAAAGGTAAATTATGACAAAGATAAGTCCATCATGCTTAGCTAAAGTTACAGGGACTGGAATCAGATTGGTTTTGACTCCCCCCACCGCCAAAATCTCTTAACTTTGCGAGATGACAGATAACCAAACCTGTCCAATAAACAAGCTGCTTCTGAGTCCATGTGACTTCTGTGTAAACAAGCCCTGGTTTGCTTGTAATTGGTCAGTGTGAACCTAAACAAACCAATTACAAAAATCAACAAAGGAAACTTTTCCACTATGGTTCTGACAATAGAGGATTGGATTCAGATGAACAAAATAGCTGCAGAGATGCTGCATGTTCTTAAAATTCACAGCTCAAGCGTGAATTTGTCTCAAAAAAATCTGTATTTTACACCAGTTCCTTTTCCACTTTGATTTTGCTCACTATTACTCAACTGACTTTGTGGTGGCAAACTCAGTGGTTCAGTGGTTTCATTTGATCGTTTTGTAGCTGAACACAGTGATAAGGTTTCAGAGGCAAACTTTGATGTGTTGACAGTGCAGTGAGTCAGGTTTCCTGTGTAAAAACCACATAAACTGTTTGAAGAATTAACTGAAAGCTATGCAGACTATGACAAGTTGTCTTAATAAACAGATGCAAAAATGATTAGATGCAAAAGCCTTGATATTTTTAATCATGTCATTGGTTAAATTACATATCAGTTAAATCTAGACAAACCTAAGATTACAAATAAGTGGAAAATTGTAGAGCTCAGTAGAATACAATCTAACTTCAGTATGGCAGTGCATTGCGTCTATTTGTTGGTCACTTCACAGTCTGCTATGATAATAAGATCCTAAGTCAGTATCGTGAGATAAGCATATCATCCCATCCCTAGTAGTTCCACTTCACCAAGCCTCTCCAGCATCCTGACCAGGCCTTGACTGCAAGTGCAAGTGAGCTGTTAGAAATACATCAATATTCTGCAGTAGAAATTATTTTCTTTTACATGATAAATCCGTGCCATCTTTTCAGCACTCACACAGACACAGTTGTTAAGCCGTCTCGTCTCTCACCGTAGACGCTGGCATACGGAGACATGAACCACGAGTGGATTGGTAACGAGTGGCTGCCCAGCCTGGGTCTGCCCCAGTACCGCTCCTACTTCATGGAGTCCCTGGTGGACGCCCGCATGCTCGACCACCTCACCAAGAAGGACCTTAGGGGACAGCTCAAGATGGTGGACAGCTTCCACAGGTAAAACATGCTAAAGCCCGTAGACGCCTTGGACGGGTAACACACTAGGACAAGCTTAACATGGTGGATAGCTTCCTCAGGCAACTTGGCTGAGCTCAAAATGGTGGACAGCAGCTGTAGGTAACGAACGTTAGAGCTAGAAAATGATACACACCTTTATACAGGTAACAGACACTATGTCTACCCTAAAATGATAGACAGCTAGGTAACAGACTTCCCTAATCTCCTGAAAGTTTTTCTAATGGTAAAGGAAGAACATATTCATTGTAAAGAAACAAATGGCCTTATGAAACAATTGCATGCTGTTTAAAAGAAGCCACAAAACATGGGCTGCAAGTGCTCAATAATAAGTGAGTAAATAAGAATGAAGACTAAAGTAATAGGCAATGTCTGCAAAGAAAGAAACATAAAAAAGAGGTCAAGGGCAATTAATAAAAGATGATTACGTAATAGCAAGTAAGTCACTCTTGTCTCATACTTGCTTTTCTGCCTGCCTGCCTGCCTGTCTGTATGTGTGTCTGTGCAACAGGAACAGTTTTCAGTGTGGGGTGATGTGTCTGAGGAGGCTCAACTACGACAGGAAGGAGCTGGAGAGGAGGAGGGAGGACGCTCAGCTGGAGGTCCAAGGTAACAACGCACTGGTGCTTTCTCAGCATATCTAGACGCCCCATGAAGTAAACAATCAAAAGGCTCCGTGGGTCAGCAACACACTGTACAAACAGATTGTGAAAATAGAAGGCATTTCTCACTAAATAAAAGAATTGAGCAAATCTCTAACCTTTTAGTCAGAGGAGTGTGCAAACTTAAAGATTAGCTAGGAATGGAGAGATCTCACATTTTGACGAGGAGCTTTGCATACTTCATAAAATTTCACCATCAGAACCTCGCAACACTCACATTTCGCAGAGTGCTCTTGTTACCACAAGATCGTACAACATCAAACATGGGCAGACAGCAACTATTTCTTGTTTGTTTTTTTTCCATCCCTAGCTCAGCTCTCATCTGCACTCTAGAGATGTGTGTCATTGTCCATCTCGCACTACAGGAGTACATTCATTCCAGATTTATGTCTTGCAAATAAAGTCTGAGAGACTGTTGGTGACACCGACTGGTCTACAACTGATCGGGAGACAAAAGAGAATCCTTAAAGAGTATCTAAACCCCACCCAAATCTGTGGTGAAGCCTGACACCTACTGGTGAAAAGTAGGGTACCTACCTGGCCTTCTGCTATTGGGTGGTCTTTGAACCAGGTGATGTCACCCTCTATAGACCCTCTACAACAGGTGGTGACATCACCTGACACAAAGACCAGCCAATAGCAGAAGGCCAGTGCAGTACCCTAGTTTTTACCTTTGGCTTCACCAAAGATTTGGGTTTGGGGTTTAGTTACTCTTTAACCCCCCTCACATTACAAGATTAACTGTGCTGACCAGTGGCACGACTCCCCCATGTTTGCTGAATTACCAAAGATTCAGTCCAGTCTTTAAATCCAGCTGGAATGGCAAAATCAGGCCTAAAGTCAGACTAAAGGTTGTGTGGTGAGAACCCAAAAGTAGTCACAAGCCAAATGCTCACAACATTGTGGGTTCAAGTCCGGATCAAGACCTATGACCTCACTCTCTTCCATCTGTCTTGTCGCTCTACACTAAATGCAGTCCACAAATTCACTAATACATTCCCATCCCACCCACTCACCCAGTTGGTACCTACCATGTGGCTTTTGTATGCATGTAATTATTCCAGTTTACTTGTATAGTGCCTTAAGTGACACTGAAAGACACTCTTAAGATATTTCATCACACACTCTAAATTCTGCTGAAGGTTCTGCCACCGTGTCAGACGTGCTGGTGTGGAGTAATGAGCGTGTGGTCAGCTGGGTTCAGGCCATCGGGCTGAAGGAGTACAGTGGAAACCTTTACGAGAGCGGAGTCCACGGAGCGCTGCTCGCTCTGGACGAAACCTTCGATCACAACGCCCTGGCCCTACTGCTGCAGATCCCCACACAGAACACACAGGTACACACACACACACACACACACACACACACACACACACACACACACACACACGCACACGCACACGCACATACACACACACATACCAAATTAGCTGTCTCCCTAACTGATTAATTATGATTTTCCAAACATTATCCAAGGTAAATGTCTTAATTTAAATTTTATCAATAGATTTCATTTATAACAGCTTTGGTTAGTTCATTTTTTCAATGTAAATGTATAATTCAGTGTGTAGTGCTTCAGTTCAGAGCCACTCAACAAATTCCATAAAGTTCTGTATAAAACAGGATTCCCCTTGCCTCTTTGATTATGAAGGAGTTGGATGTGCTATCTAAACATGGTGAAAGTATCAAAACACACGGTCGCCAACTAAATCTACACAATCCATATTAGAAAAGCGAGCCTCTAAACGAGCCGTTTGGACTTCCGTAACTTTGTGGCGTCACAAAGGTTCGCTCATTATCATTTTTTGTAAGAAATAATAGTTTAACAAAGGGTTTTATTCAAAGCAGTTGAGTGGTTGTCATTGTTTATTACTGGAGAGTTTTTCCTACCTGTCGCTGTCTGTAGCTGCTGTGTCTGTGGTGTCTCACATTTCACTCTTGAAACAGTTAGCCAATCAGAACAGAGGTGTCGTTAATATTAATGAGCCTTAAAGGCACAGCAACAGAAACAGCCAGTTCTTGGTAAGGCTCAGAGAGATGCTGGAAAATGAACGTGTAAAAATGGATTGAGAGTGTTTTTGGTACATGACACCACACACACAGCTTTGAATGGACCTTGACATAAAATAAAACACTGGAAAGTGTAGAATATGGGACCTTTATGTTTTATTGTCATATCTCATATCAACGCCAAAGATTTTTGTTATCCCAACATAAGATGATAATTTTATGTTTATTACAAAAGTACAAAAAGCATGAATACCAGGCTTCTCAATGTGTTTCGAACACACAAAAATGATTTGGTATCAATTTCATTTAGCGGACCAATATTTAGAAAAGTGGTCAGTCAACCAAGTAGAATTTGATTGAGTACCAAACAAACATGATCAAAAATCAAACAAACATGGCCATACAGATCTGTTTCACAAACAGAAACATTTCAGCATTTTCATTTTTGTTTGCTTACCAGTGTCAAGCCAGCCACAAATTCCAGAACAAAACCCATACACACGTGGTGTTTTCTGAACAATACAAAGAACCTAAGTGAATATTTCTAAAGGGGACTACATAGTGAGTTAAAATATACTTTTTTTTTGTTTGTTTTTTTGTCACAAATCCTGTTCGCACCATATATTAATCTAATACAAACCACTGTTTTGTGAGGTTAAGTGAGGTGACAAATTTTTCCACTTTATTTTGAAATCAGAATTGCCTCACTTGACTATTACTGTAACTGTCTGGCTGGTTTGAGAGAGCTGCTTTGTCTCTCCTCCACTCAACCAGACAGCTGGCTCTTTTCTTCACTGAGATCAAAGAATCGCCACACTGCAGACATTTTTCCTCCTGCCAGAAAAGTATTTTATTGCACCAAAGTACGGCTTATTAAAGTATCAGGATCAGGACAACTTCATTTGCCAATATGAGTATTTGGGAGCTGGATCGGCACCAATACTGCAGATACTATCGGTGCTCTAATACAGACAATATGGCAGCTACGACTCCAACAGCACTGGTTACAAAATGGATGCTTTCCAAATTGAATAACAACCTAAATGGGCTAAAATGAAACGAATGCCATACAAATAAAGGAACACCTCTATTATTCAGGGTGAACTGTGAGAAAAACGATTCTATGTGGATGAAGAAGCAACTCCAGTGATATCAAAATCTCAGGAAGATGGTATAATGCCAGAGACAAAGATCAGCTTCAGGGGTTAAAGCAGGAAGGGATAAGAGGCCTTGAGGTCAGTGTTACCAGGCAAGCTAAAATTTGTGTTGTGTACAGTTGGGGAATATGGGTCCATTGAAAGGAACATTTCTCAAACTCTGAATTTATTTTGAGTTAAATTAGTGTTTTAATTCATAAATATAATAACAGTCTGTCCTTTTTTCCCCTCCTGTTTCCCTTTCTTTCTTAGGCCAGAGCAGCTCTAGAGCGAGAATACAACAGTCTGCTAGCCATTGGCACCGAGAGGAGAATGGAAGAGGTGACACACACACACACACACACACATACACACTCTCTAGTACTTACAAACACAATGGCACAAACTGCGAAAGTGTGTGCGAAACCAACTCCCTCTCCTTTTTCCTCACCTCTCTCCTCTCCTCTCCCCCTCCTCTCTCCCTGCCTCTGCTCCAGGACGAGGATAAGAACTTCCGCCGGGCCCCGTCATGGAGAAAGAAGTTCAGGCCCAAAGACATGAGGGGGATGCCGTTGGGTTCGTCAGACACCCTGCCCGCCAACTTCCGAGTGACCAATAGCAGCGCCGCATCTCCCTCCACGCAGCCAAAGAGGAGCCCCATGGACGGTAGGCAGTAGAAGCAGTGCCTTGAACTGCTGTTTTGTTTGTGTGTGTGTGTGTGTGTGTGTGTGTGTGTGTCGGCGTGTTGTCGGCTGGTAATATGCACTGCCATTGCTACTACTTAAGCAGAAGATCTCTCTAGTTGGCAGTTCATCCCTGGCTCCTCATGTACTCTGAATTCTCTTGAATGGCTTTGCTGCTTCTGCGTTTGTGTGTTTATATATACTGTGACTAACGGCATGTCTTCGCATGTGGTTTTGCCATCATGGACACACAGGGAGTCAGTCTATACAGAGGCTGGACACTGCCACAGTCAGGACCTACTCTTGTTAACACACAACCCAACGCAACGGTAAGATCACACGCACACACCGGAAACTCTGACGAATATCAGAGAGATGCACATTTACACTCAAAGTATGCATTGTGGCTCTTTCCTCACTGCAAAACCGCCCCTCCCTCTCTTTTTTCCAAGCAGAAAGCAGCTTTCTCGTACCGGAGTTCTTGGCTTTAATAACGCACGTTTACGCCTCTCCTCTCCTCCTCCTCCTTTCCCTCTTGTTTCGTCTTTTCTTTCCCCTCCTCCCCGGCTTCTGTCCTGCTTCCCCTCTTGTATCCGTTTCTCTCCCTCTCTCTCCTCTTCTCAGTTTATCCTCATTATTTCTATAGGTAACCGTTGGTCAGAAGATGAAGGGGAATTCCCCGCCTTCAAGACCAGGATGATGAACTGATCTGACCTGCAAGGACACTAAAAAGATGTTTTGTTTTGTTTTTTGTCATCACAGAGAAAGACCTTAGTCACCGATCTCAGTATCCCTAGAGGACACATTCTAGATTTATCTGCGTTTGTTATATATATTTATGTAAACCAATGGGACATTTAATTGATTTTAGAATTACCATGTAATCTTTTTTTTTGCCTCCATTCCCCTTAATCAATCCCTTTTTTGAAAACATTTTCCCTACTGTGCCCTTATTAAGCTTAACTCTCTCAGATGTAACTGAATGTTTCAACTGTCTGGAGTTTGTATATTTCTATATCAACAGACATTTTATCTAATCTTTTTTATAATCCTGATCCTATTGACCAGATGTATGTTTTTTTTCCTCTTTCCTTTGATTTGAATTCTAATCATTGAATTTATGCGCAAGTGACTTTGATATGTGATATAACTTAATTCTATATCCTTTGCCCTTTTTAACTGTTGTAATTTTTTAGCTTATCACTCGTGATTTTGTGTAAATGCAGATCTTTGGTCAATGGATTTGTGAATATCAGACAAATTGCTGGAGTTGTTAGACTGTTTCACAAACTGCTCAACACTGTGGTTGATCCATCACCGGAAAGTAACTGCTGGCAAGCCAGGTGTTGGTGACAACAGATATCATGTGAAAACAGTTATTTTCCTTTTCTCTTCTTTTTATTTTCATATCTGCGATACCAAAATGAAACTCTTGAATAAAAGCAAAGAAAAGCCATATAACGGTAGCGAAAAAAAAAAAAATGAGGGCTACTTTCGGATGCAAGTGAAAACAGAATTCCAGGTTCTCTCTAGTCGACCTTGCATGCGGAAACCTCTCCACCCGCCCCGAACCCCACGAAAAACCCCACCCCCACCTTCCAGCCCGTCCCTTTAAAAGAAAACAACCTCCCCCACCTCCTCTGGAGAACGCACCGGAAGGCTCACGCGTACGGGACGAACTTCAAACGTACAGCTGAGCTGAAAGCGTGGCGGCTCTCCTTCGATGGACCAACTTCACTGCGGCCTCAATCGATCCCCGCTACGACTAGAAACCCCTCAAGGCGGAGCGATCCACCCACAGACCTTTTTTAAAAACACTTTGTATGAAGACTTCATATCAAGCCTTATTGTTTCTTAACTCCTCACTGTCCTTTTGTTCTTATTTATTATTACTCATTCACCCTGTGTGTTTTGTCAGTTTTATTTTTAGAGGTAAAGCCACAGGTTGTTCCTGTGAGTGTGGCTGTGCTGTTTATGTCTAAGTTTGTCTTGCCTGAGCTCAAAACACAGGTTCCACCATTGGTTTTCATGGCAAATGACATGGAACCGAAGACGTTTCCTTCACCCTACATGTACTGCATAGAATAGTAATGTTATCTTTTTTCTGTCTTTGTGATTTAGTCATTTATGCACAATGCAAATCATGTTGCTGTTCTGTTTTTTCCCCTGCTCTCATTGAAACTTCTCCTGATCTTGTAACAAAATGATGTACAGTCTGAGTACTTATGAACTATTTTTATCACAGTATTATTTATTGCTTACTTTCAATAAAATACTGAAACTTATTTTCCACTGCCAATAAAAAGACTAAGTCTTTGTGTTTTCAAGCATCTCTTGCCTTTTCCTCTCCTACTTTACCTTTGAGTCTTATTGGTTTTAGCCATCGTCCGACTCCCCTGCTTCCTGACTCGGATGAACTCCCCAAAAAAATATTCCTATCTGAAATGTGAGTAAAACAAATTGTCTTTACGTACAGTAGACAAGGTTGTTGTTGGGTGTGCTAGAGTATTTTGTTATGAACTGGCAAGTTTTCATTTTTTTCCTGTGTGAACAGTACTACTCCAAAAGCAAAGTCACATTTGACTGAAAACAGGAAGTGGTGATGGGAGCGTTAGGATGGAGAAATGATTTTCTCTAATCTTTCAGATTCAGTCTCCACAGGGTGACGGGTCACAGACAATCAGGGTTACATTTGAATTCTTGCCTGATTGTTAAGTTGGAAAAATGTGGCAATATTAATTGCTTACCCTGACTTGATGCATGAAGAGAATACTTGAGACTTGACTGGAACTGATGTCTTGGTAACTTGGGACTTGACTTTGACTTGTACTTTGATGACTTGAAAAGGTTTCTTACGTCTTGACAAAAGATCTTGTGTTTCTTTAAATGACTTAGATTCAAAGTGATGAGATTTGTTCCAGTAGACGACTGAATTTAAATTCTGTTTTCTGAATTTGTATGGAATGATTGAATTTATTGTAGTTGAAACTGATTATAGAAATCAAACTCTATAATCAGTTCTTACCAACTTGCTCTTACCAAGTTTTTATCCTTTTAAAACCATATTGCATTGAAAAGTCCTATATATTTAGTTTTCTTTAAGATATTATATTGATACTGGACTCTTGATTTGTTCTGACTTGACTTGCTGTTCTACATTTAGACTTGGGACTTGACTTGAGACTTGTGCCTCAAGACTTGAGACTGACTTGGAACTCGAGCGAAGTTGACTTGGTCACACCTCTGCAGACCAGTCTTGATTTTCAGGCGGTTCCCTCCTCACAGCGTGATATGGACGGCCCTTCACTGGCCACTTGGGGGCAGATATAGTAACAGACTTGCAGTTGTAGCTTTGGAAAAGTTCCTTTGTAGAACATTTGGGAAGTTAAGTGAGCGTACTGCTGTCTTCCACACAGAACCACAGCTGATGGTTTGTCAGCCATTTCATCCATCTGAAAAATGTCATACTTTTATTCAAAGCTGCCACACAGGGACTATCACGTGGAAAATTGTTGATCATTTCAAGTTCATGTTCAAGTTCAAGTTCAAGTGTGTTTATTTGTGATATACACAACACACACAGGGTAAACAGTGCAATGAAATGCTTTTCATGCTTGTATGCTGGATCCTCTTAGCATAAAAGAATAGGAACATGTAATTCACAAACATAAATAAAGAATTAAATAATTAAATTAGAATAGAAAAACAAATTAAGAGCAAATTAAAAAAGGTATAAGAACATATTGTTTGAGGCTAGTGCAGTGATGTCACCAAGTGTCAGTGTTTGTAAATGAAATATCACTACTATTCCTATAATAATGTGTATGTGGTACTCAGTGGCAAGTTTGCACTGACCTTCCCATACTTCATACATCAACATAATTCAACATCCAGTAGTCTGAAAATAATAGGTGTACCTGGAAACTTGAGAAATATTTGATAATATAGTGAGTATTAATAATGTATATAAAAATGTGTATCTAGTTTAGAAATACCAGGTTTTCTCATAGGGACTTAAAAGATTCTCTGTGATATTTACACTGCATCCTTTGCAAATTAATCATGATATTTTTGTAATTCTTTTTAGGAAGTGTTGGGAATAAGCAAGAAAAACCTTTAAAATTATCTGGTCAAACCCTAAAATGCATTTGTCTCTTTGGCATTGCAGGGTAGACTCAGGGCAGACGCAAGCTGAAAAAAAAAGATTAGACTCACAGAAAACCTCAAATTTGACATTTTAATTTCCCCACTTTTTGATTCAACGTCCCCCCTAAGCTGACGTCACCACGCTGACGTCACCCTAAGCAGGAAATGGGATACTGGGAGAGCCGGAAGAGCAGCAGCAGGAGCTCAGTCCTTCCTAGTAACGTTACTGTTTCTCCATCAGATCTTGTCCTGTCAAGGGGTTTGGCATCCAGCAGGGGGATTTTTTATTTTTTTTTGATTGACTTCCCACTCTGGTTGGAGTTACCTTTTGTCGTGGACGGTGAGTATTTCGCGGTTCCTTTTGGCGTATAAAATGCTTACCTGTGCCTGTAGCAGCACACGAGCTCGCACTGAGTCAGTAAATCATTATTCCAGGCATGTTAGCTTAGCTAGTTAGCTAAAACTGGAACAGGAAATACCACAGCCAGCCGCCAGTATTCCCGATTTGGGAGCAAAATGAAACACCTTTCAGTCATTTAACGTTGTCTTTCCTATCTAATGTAGTACAAAAAAATCGAGGTATGAAACATAAACACGGCATACATCATATTTCCATTGCCTTTCTGTAAAAATCTAAAACACGATACGCAGTCAGTTGCAGTTTTCCATTGAAAACCACTGCAGTTGGCAGCACTCTTAAATGTCAGCTCACACGAACAACTAGATTTTCTAGCTGGGAGATGATAGTCCTGTAATGTGTGGTCTGGCCTACTTTAGCTTAAAGCAAACTAACCAACATTAGCTGCGTTATCCGAGCTAACTAGATAACAACGCGGAAATTTCACACTGGGATGGGAGCGGGATAAAGCTGCCAGCTGCTCCCTGTTGTCCAAATGTAAACCTTTTTATTCAGGTTTAATGTTTTCCCCACAGTCGGACCTAATTGTGGTTCTCCTCCCCCGGTCCTGGCCTGACAGGATTGATCCTTCGGGGGGGTGAATGTGATCAGCAGATGGGTGTGGTTCTCCTGTGTTAACACACTGAAAGTTGGAAGCTGGGACTTGCCAGGTTCCTTCCTCCACTTCAGACCTCTCTTCCTCCTTTTTTTTTTTGCTCCCATACTAGTGAATGGAGCCACGTCTCCTGCGGTCTCTAATTGGACACAGATGCTGATCGCCCAGATTGTGCTGAGTCAGGAATTAGGATTAGTACAGAAAGCTGTTATTGTTCCAGAAACGCCAAAAGCCCTGGAGGTCATCCAGAGTCAGCCAGTGGACCAAAGAGGCTATTCATCATGTGGCTCTTCCGCATCTCAGTTTCAAAGCAGGGCAGTGAGTCAGCTTGCCAGTGTCATTTTTTTTTTTTTTTAAATAATTGTAATAAAGCAATACTTGCTTGATTCCCAGTATCCCTGAACAGCATCAATGGGACAATATGCTTACGATACAACTCGACTCGATACACAACATGGGGTTCATGATTCTATACAACCACAATACCATGTCGTAAATAAAAGTTCAATGACAACACAGTATGACTGTGCAGAATTGTGTTTATTTCTGAGTCACAGATCTTTCTAACTTTCTGGCTTGCTAGAATGTAGGGCTGAACAATTAATTGAAATTTTATCGAAATCGCAATATGGCCTACTGCAATTTTCAAATCGCAGGAGGCGCAATATTTGTTAAAGGCAAATGTGTGTCAACATACCTTTTTAAATTAAATATTGTGGTGCTGCAGAGATGTCCTGGCCTACACATCATATTCTACAGACTTAAGAAAACATCTTTGTTTGGTACAGATCCCCGCAAAAATCACACCATAATCATTTTAATACGTTTTTCAATGAAAATGAGAATAATGATGTCAAAATGGTCATTCCCTCTAATATCGCAAATCATATCGCAATTGCAATATCAGTCAAAATAATCTCAATTAGATATGTAAACAATTAAATAATGTCATTAAAAAGTGCAAATAATATAATTTCGATGGAGAGCTCGTGAAGCTGTGATGGGCAAACCATCTCATTTGTGATTACAGAAGTCATTTTTCTGCCCCATGATACACGTATTGTCAAATTTGTATTGTCATAAATTGATTGAGCGAACAGCACCCTGAAGCTGGTGGGGATTCAGCGTTGTTTGTTTTTGTTTTTGTTTTCTGTGTTTCAGTGTGTGTGTGGCACAGGCTCGCTAAAGATGTGGAAGGCAGCAGCAGGACAGCCGGTCAAGATGACCATGGACGACGGAGGGGACGACTGGGAGACCGACCCCGACTTTGAGGTGGCTATGAAACTATTAGGAAGACCCCATCACTCCTCCTCCTCCTCCTCCACCCTCCATAACCCCATCCCTCTTCCTCCCTCTCCATGAAATCCTCAAATTTCTCTGTTCGTTCTTCATCCATCCACCATCTCTGATCATTCTGTGTTTTTTTTTTGGGGGGGTTTTCTAGAACGATGTGTCGGAGAAAGAGCAGCGCTGGGGGGCGAAGACGGTGGCCGGCTCAGGACATCAGGAGCACATAAAGTGAGGGACTATGGGATGGGTCGAATAGTGTTTTTTAGACATCGATTTTCACTACAATAAGCAGGGGTTTTCTTCTTTTTTTTTTTTCCATAATGTGATCTGTCATTCTGATCTAATGTGAACCCTCCTCTGGCCCAGTATCCACCAGCTGCGTGAGAACGTGTCGACGGAGCACACCTCCCTGAAGCAGAAGGAGATGGACAGCATGCCCAAGGCCTCGCATGGATATGGGGGCAAGTTTGGAGTGCAGCAGGACCGCATGGACAAGGTAAGAGAGACCTGGAGCCTTTTGCAGCTGTTGTGCTCACAGTTAAACTATGGGATGAACCTGGAACAGGCCGTTTGTTTGCTTTCGTATACATATTTTGTCAGTTTTAAAGAGCTATTTGTGTGTTCATGTGCTGGTGGGAAAGTCAGACATAAGGGACGTCCAAGTTGGCTGCGAAACAGCGTTGTGTTCATGTGCTGTTTTGTCAGAAAAACAAACCTGGAAGATAAACAATAAACAAACATGGACCTCCTTTAGCTTAACAAGCTAATCTGACAAATTGAATTCAAATGAATGTTAGGTTAGTTTGGCTAATAATAAACTTGCAATAAAGGTGCATGTGTATGTGTTTTCTTTCTGCTGACTGACACAAAACTTGAGTTTTTTGCCTTGTTGAGAAGGTCACCGTTGTGTCATAACTTGGAAACTCCGGTAGCAAAATTCCAATATTTTTCCAATATATCTGATAGCAGATGATGCACAATATGTCTCAGATTTATTACCACATTGCCTGCAGAAGTGGTGATAGAGCTGTGATAAGTAATAGAAAGTTTAGCATTAGGAGTGGGGTGAAGAGTGCAGTTGTTATGTGTCAAGTCCATGTGAAGCAGGAGAGGCAGCATCCCTACAAATGTCTGCGTTCACAGCATAAGCAAGTAATAGAAATTTCTCTTCAGCTTGTACATGGTCCAACTTTAACACTATAAATATTTAGCTATCAAAGAGAAACGAGACGTTCAAGGAACCGGTTTGCCAGCCAGCCTCAGCTGCGTCATGGCAGCATTTTCTCATCATAATAATTATGATATTCATGCCCAGCAGGGAGTTGTTTCATCGTAGCTCTCAGTCTTATCATCATCAGTTCAGTTTGAGGATATGTGATAGCCGTGTGGTCAGACATTTTATCTCTGGTTTCCGTGATGTTAGGCTGTGCTCCACATTGTTGTTACAGGATCTGTGGTGTGCATGACCGTTCATGACCAAGCAGCAGATCAGTCCGTACAACAATTTATGCTCTAATGTTACAAATTATTCTACTCTTTATTACATTTAAAATCCCCTGCCTCAGTCTGTGCCCAGAGGCAGTCAAGTGGTCAAATCCACTTCTTCTGCTCATCTGAGATCAAATCCCACCAGAACTTTCTCTCCTGTCTCCCCACTACTCTGTCTCCCTCTCTGCTTTCCAACTGTCTAAATACAATAAAACACACTGAATGTGAGTTCACCGCCCATTCTCCTTTTTTAAAGAAAAGGCCCCAGCTTGTATCCTTTGCACTACTTTTCCAGACACCAGGGCTAAAAAAAAAAGTCAGCTAGGTACATCCTGCTGGTTTACAGTACAAAAAAATACCTGTATTTCAAAGACAGCCCTGTTTGAAGAAGCTCTGTTTGAAAATCGTTGAAAAGCCAACATTTTCACAAATCTAAATTGTCCCAGAAAGTCCTTTCAACCTGTGCAGCAGTTTCTGTAATGTGCTTGTCAGTATGTGTGTGTGTGTGTGTGAACAGGGCGATTCACTAGTGGGCATTTCACACTCAATAATCTTTCCTGCCAAGCAGCTCTGTCCATCCACACCTCTCTCTCTCTCTCTCTCTCTCCCCCTCTCTCTCTCTCCCTCTCTGCCTCTCTGTGTTGTGCGGTCAGTCCAGCATGAATGTGATGACCAAGCACTGTTTACCCCACACTCTGTGGACCTGTGTGCAGCTGTGATGAGTCAGATGTCACCACTCCAAACCACTGGCTGTGTTTATAGTTGAACTGCTGCTCTCATATCTTTCTTTCCCCCTGGTTTTCCCCCTTCTTACCGTTTCCACCAGTAGGCCGTGTGTATTTTTCTGGCCCTCTCTCTCTAATCTCAGCCCCCTTGTCTCTGTGTGTGTGTGTGTGTCGACAGTCTGCTGTGGGTCACGACTACCAGAGCAAGCTGTCCAAGCACTGCTCCCAGACAGATACCTCCAAGGGCTTTGGGGGGAAGTTTGGAGTGCAGGCTGATCGCGTTGACCAGGTATTCCCCGCCGTTTAGACACATTTAAACACTTGAATGGATTACATGAATAACATTTCCTTGATTTTAAACAGCCTGATTTTTGATGATTTGGCTGTGTAAAATGTCAGTTATCCTCTTTAAGAAATGATACACACGATGGGGATGAGACTTTCTCCCAAAACTGAATCTGAACAAAACCATGAGAGAAATTTCTGGTAATAATAGTGTATGAACTGAAGTGTCATTAGCTTTTTTTGTCACTGTTATTCATTGGATGCATGCAGAGCAGTCCCACACAAACGGTAATGCATCTTGTAAATCAACAGTCCTAAAGAAGAATCGGTGTCACAAAACATTCTGCCTGAGTGTATGAAAGCATTCTGATTTAAAAGCAGGAGATATTCTGGTTACACTGGTTCTGCATTGGATCAATTAAGAAAAAGTGTCAGATTTTGTCTGTCAGTGTTGCATTGTATATTTCAAAATTGTCGGTCACTGAGAGGGACAGGAATTACAAAATTGAACTTTTCCGTGCTATTTTTGTTCTGTTGAGAGATTAAAAATTTTGAAATTGGAAAAAAAAAGACAGTTCTAACACACACACACACACACAGAGAGGGATCAGTCGTTGTAATAATCATGTGTCGCCTCTTCCTTTCTCTCATGCCAGTCTGCTGTTGGGTTTGAGTACGCTGGGAAGACTGAGAAACACGCTTCGCAGAAAGGTGATGTCGCAATGTGGTTCCTTTCCACTCCTCTGTTTCAGCCCCTTATCACCAGTAAATAGCCTGGTTGTCTTTTCCGCCTACAGTTCCAGACAGTAATGTGCATCCTAATCCAGGAAAGGAAATTCATCTTTTTTTTTTTTTTATTCACTGGACGCATCAGTTGGTAAAATCCCAAATTCACCATATTGTTTCACTGTTTTGAGTAGAGAAACTTGCCAGCCACAAACAACTTGTTCAGTATTTATCTGGGGGCCCGGCCGTACCAGGCGTGCTCCTGCTGTGCCGACCAGCAGCCGCTTGATCTCTGCTCTGCCAGGCTGCTACTGTAAAGCCAGAAAAAGCTAGCTGTTTTTTTTTGCTGTTTGCTTTTCGGTATATTATGATTTATATTGATGGGAAGAAGGGTGCTCCCAGTGCTGCGGGAGTCCACTCCAGCCTCTTAGCTCTCAGTGCTTATGAGCCGCCTTCCCATGACTCCATATTGTCACCATCCTTGTGTTTTGCGATCCTGCAGTCATCACAGAAGAGCAGAAAACTTGCCCAATTCCAATTCTGTTCTTAAATAGTGTAACTATTTAACAGTGGTGCAGATGCCTTTCTTTTCTACGCACCACCAGCAGGACAATGTGTCGTTTTTCCAAATTTATGCACTGATTAATCCTGAAAAGGAACTGGATTTAAAAACTACATGAAGTGAACTGATTGTGTGATTATGACAGCAGTGACTACGACTGATTATTTAGCTCTTTGCCCAAGTGTTTGATCCTCTCTTGGGTTTGCACTTGCTGGCTACTGCCAGAAAGTGTTGATGTGTGATTTGGAATTGGGCTGCTTCTTGACCATTGCTGCCACGCTGCTTGTCCCTGAACTTTGACCCTTCCCCCCCCTGCTTTGCTGTGTAGACTACTCCACTGGGTTTGGGGGGCAATACGGAGTGCAGGCAGATCGCGTGGACCAGAGTGCAGTGGGCTTCGATTACCAAGGCAAAACCGAGAAACACGAGTCCCAGAAAGGTTTGTCCAGTGTCCCTGCCATGCGCCATTCCCATGAACAGGAGACACACGGAGAAAACATGGCAGATGGACACACACTTAACACACACACACCCCAAAGCAATTCAAGTCTTCTGAAGCAGAGGTACTGTGCTACATCTCAGAAATACAATAATTAGAATGAGTTATTCACATTGGCAAAAACAAAAATCACATCACACACAGCAGCTGATAGAGCTAAAATTTCAATAAAGCCACTTTGCAGCCTTACAATGTGTCCTTGCTCCCTTTCCTTCACAGGTGATTGGCTTGGATATGGCAGCGCCTTCTAGTCTGTGGCTTAGGCATCACCCAGACAGTTTTTTGAGGGACTGTGATATTGTAATTTTGTACATTTTCTTCCTTTTAAAACATGCCCTTTGGTAAGACTTGAGGGAAAGTTAACCTCTGATGTGTTTGTCAGTTTATCAGTCTTCCAACTCACTTTATTGGTAATAAAAAATGAGAGAAATTACTTCTTAAAGAGTCAGGTGTTACAACTCGTAAATAATTTCAAAATGCTTTGTTGGCATGTGATATGGTTCTTAGTCTGTTTATGTGTTAAACATAGAGTTTACAGTTTGCCAGAAGGAAACTGAGCTTTGGCATATTATGAGTTCTATGGATAGGAAAAAGGCTGATCCCAGTACTGCGGGGGTCCACTCCAGCCTCTTAGCTCTCAGTGCTTATGAGCTGCCTTCCCATGACTCCATATTATTGTCACCATCCTTGTGCTGTGCTCATCTCCTCCAGAGTCTCCTACAGTCATCACAGAGGAGCAGAAAGCTTGCCCAATTCCAATTCTGTTCTTAAACAATTTAACAAATGGTGGTGCAGATGCCTTTCTTTTCTGCACCACCAGCAAGACAATGTACTGAAAAGAACTGAATTTACATTTAAAACATGAACTGAACTCATTGTGTAATTATGACAGCAGTGAATACGACTGATTGTCTAGCTCAGTGTTTGATCCTCTCTTGGGTTTGTACTGGCTACTGCCAGCAAGTGTTGATGTGTGATTTGGAATTGGGCTGCTTCTTGACCATTGCTGCTATGCTGCTTGTCCCTGAACTTTGACCCTTCCCCCCCCTGCTTTGCTGTGTAGACTACTCCACTGGGTTTGGGGGGCGCTACGGAGTGCAGACAGATCGCGTGGACCAGAGCGCAGTGGGCTTCGATTACCAAGGCAAAACCGAGAAACACGAGTCCCAGAAAGGTTTGTCCAGTGTCCCTGCCATGCGCCATTCCCAATAACAGGAGACACACGGAGAAAACATGGCAGATGGACACACACACACACACACACACACACACACACACACACACACACACACAAACATCAACAACTTGGCCTGACTCGGTGAGTGCAGCTCCTTGCAAGTCCAGACGAGTCACATTATTTGGCATTCTTCCCTCTTCCTTCATTCTTCAGCCTGTGCTGTTCGCCTGCTTTATGTAAGGCTGCATAAATGGCTTTATTTTAATTTTAGCTCTATCAGCTGCTGTGTGTGATGTGATTTTTTTCTTTTGCCACTGTGAATAACTCATTCTAATTATAGTATTTTTGAGATGTAGTACAGTACCTCTGCTTCAGAGGACTTGAATAACTTCGGGGCGTTCTTGGACTCGGGTGGCATTCCATTCCGAAATGTTGTTTCCTACAATGTGTCCTTGCTCCCTTTCCTTCCCAGGTGATTGGCATGGATATGCCAGAGCCTTCTAGTCTGTGGCTAAGGCATGACACAAACTGTGATATCTTAATTTTGTACATTTTCTTCCTTTTTAAAACATGCCCTTTGGTAAGACTTGAGGGAAAGTTAACCTCTGATGTGTTTGTCAGTCATCTGTCTTCCAACTCACTTTATCGGTAATTAAAAATGGGAGAAATTACTTCTTAAAGAGGCAGATGTCACAACTCGGAAATAAACTTTACAGTTTGCCAGAAGGAAACTGGTTAGCAAGCATGTGATAGACAGTAATGGGTCACAACACACATGCGTGCGATGCGTCTTTAAAAAATTGCTGTTATACCAAAGTGAAATATGATGTTATGTGGAGTGAATGAGGTTACACAGGAAGAAGACTGCTGGTGAAAGCTGTGTAGAGACTTTGCTCTTCCTCTTCCTGTCTTAACTCTGGCTCTTCTCCCTGCTCCTCTGCTCTGGCCGCCGGCAGATTATGCCAAGGGCTTCGGCGGCAAGTTTGGCGTGGAGACGGACAAGGTGGACAAGAGCGCCGTGGGCTTCGAGTACCAGGGCAAAACGGAGAGGCACGAGTCTCAGAAAGGTCGGTATCAATACTGTGACACACACACCAACCGTCTATAGATGCACATAAATTCATCAAAAAAGCAACTTACAGTGATATTTAAGGGATATTTCTGCTCCCTCTCTCCATTATTACAGTTTAATTAGAAGCAAATGAAACGAAATGTGACACAGCTGATTCTGCTGCTGCCAGTAGCTTCAGCATTGACTGAAAATATACTTGTCAGATTTGGTCATACTTTGAGAAAAATGAACCACCTTAAATTAAAAGGGAAACAGTCCCTAGTTTCTCACAATTAAGGTAGTTTCTCTGTAATAATTCATAGTTTAGTTTGTCCTATATTTTGTTTCTGTCTTTTAATATCAGGAATACACAAATGAGCGAGCTGCCATTTAAAATTGCCCCCAATTTTCAAATTCTCATTCTGGAGAAAATCCATATGGAATATTGGCAAATCAGACTATTCTTCAATTAACCATGTTATTTAGAGAGTTTAATATGGATCAGGGCAGAAATATTATTGTTTTGATATATGCCTATATTTTCTTGACGGTTATATACATATTTCCACATACTGACAAATATTATTGAGCATCTAGTCAATTACATGCATTACCAAAAGTGTTATGGTGATTAAATTTGTTTACACATGCAAAAAACATCAACTATCAAATTGTCATCACATTTTTAGATTGTTAAAGATTGTATTTTTTTGTGTATTTTTTTGAAGTCATGACAATAGTGTTTATTGGCAGATAGTCAGGCCAGTGATAATGTTTCTGGCCTATTAGCAGTAGGTTGATGTGGCCACACCCTCCTGTCTGTCTGCTGGGACTTGTCTCGCCTCTCAGTTTCCACATAGCTGCTGAGCGGCTCTGCCTGTAGCTTCTTGTCTAACCATCCAGTCCCAGCCAAGACACACTTTACTTCCTGGTTGGCCAGACTGCAGCATATGGATATGGGCTGAAGTGGGAGGGAGGGAGGGAGGGAGGGAGGGAAAGGTGACCTCAAGAATTCCCCACAATGCACCTGCTTGTGTTTGCTGCTTAGGTTTGCTCTTGTGGTGCGGGCTCTGATAGCTGGATCACATGCTCTGATAACAGCACCAGCCATTTTGACATGTCAGAACAGCTACATCAGCCTTAAAAATAGTACATCTGAATTTATTATTTTACTATAAACAGTCCCATCAGTGTTTGTGAGCATGAAAACTCAAACTAGATGACTAAGATTTTAAGCTGTGATGTTATAAAGATGTACAGCCTGAAACTGCTCCATTAACAGTAAATGGCAGATTAACACCATGAAATAATGCAATATTTGTCTAAAATCTTGCATCCTAATGAGCATTAAATATATAGTAGTGACATCAGTTCCAGACTACAAATCTCCAGGTGGAGCTGAACATTAGTTTGGCATCACATATTATGGCCTAGGATTGAAACCTAACACTTAGTGCTATTTAAATTGGGTGTAAATGATGAGATTAACTGGGAAGTATTGAGTATTTGTGTCAGTTTATTGATACACAGGACATTATTGCTTTTTCAAAAACTGTTTGGAATTGTTATGATTGTTTATGTGTGTGTCATGTGCGTTTGTGCAGACTATGTGAAGGGCTTCGGGGGAAAGTTTGGCGTGCAGACGGACCGGCAGGATAAGTCGGCGGTGGGATGGGACCACCAGGAGAAACTGCAGCTCCACGAGTCCCAGAAAGGTACAGTTTCTGATTCGGATCCTTTGGAGATGAGCTTTGTTATGGCCTTTGGGAGATGGAAATAGACATAATGTGGGCTGGACCCCTTGTAAACCACATAAACTTATTGTTATGGGATATCCACATAGGGAACATTGAATGGAACAGGAAAAACTGATGGAAGGAAGAAAGTAATAGTTTTCAGGTACACAGCAAAGCCATAGTTTTATGTCCAAGACTAAGGAGGTTATTTTCTATTCTGAAAATTCTCTGATTTGGCTTATAAAATATGGAAAGTGGCTGGTGAATTTTTGAGTCCACTTGAGCTGATAAATAAGGGAGTTGGTTCCCTCTTTTTTTTTTTCACAACAAATTCAATTCGGAAAATTTGAAAAACACGGTTCCCTCACATTTGCTTAGTTGAAAAATCTTATCTCAGCTGCCAACAATTTAGTTTTCCATGAGTTTTTTTTTTTTTTTTACACTTGCAAAGACTAGGAGTAGATAGCCAAGCATGTGTTTCTCTTGTTTAAATAGTTGCTCATCAAACCATCCTGTCTGACTTTTGCTTGCACATGTAGCACTTTGAACTGGGAGCATAACCACCAAACCTCAGCCTTCACAAGTCGTCTGCTTAGAGTTTTGTGATGTGTACTCACTGTAAAACTCTCCTTCCTCTTCACTCCTACTCTCTGCTCTGATGTGGTCTCGTTGCGGCTTTGGTTGCGGTCTTTGAAGGTCGACAACTTCCTCAATCTGCGGAAAACATGTCTGCCACAGGCTCGGATAGAGGAAGTTAGAGCGCAGCTTAGATTTACATTTACATGTCAGGCATTTAGCTGATGCTCTTATATAGAGCAACTTACAATACATTCAACTGCAGAATCAGCCTGAATACCAAGTTTTCCAGCTTCACAAGCGCCCAATATTGAGGAGTGCAAGGGTCAAAACAACAGCACCCAGACAATAAATGTGACAAATATAACTTTCTCCCTAGAGGGCTTGGAAAAGAAATGAGCCAGGAAGGCCGGCAGGCAGACTTTTTATTTTTTATTTTTGCAAGAGCAGGTGCAAGCAGGGGAGAGGACAGACAGAACAAGATTCTAGTTTCTAGTTGAGCTTTTACTTTATGCTGTAAAATGGGGTGGGAAGCTCAGTCTGACCAAACAGGAGCCAGGAAGACCGGATGAGGAAGTGAGGATTTTTTTCGATATCAATATATATCATGATATGACTTATTTACGCAAAATCATGTTCATTGCAATGAAATGCATGGTATTGTTAAATGTGATATAAAAACCCCTTGAAATTTTATTATTTCAGATAATCCTTAAAATGTTTGAGTTTTAATGTAAAGTAAAATGTGCTTGTTATCATCAAAGAGAATTGTGTATCACCATATCAACATATCTTCATATAATCAAGAAATGATTCCACTGAAAGAGCCTGGACCTGGACTGTGGTCTGGATGAGCACTTGACCTTTTCATTGTGTTTCAAAAATAAGAAAGAAGCAATATCATGTTGACAACAAAGTAGAAGATCTTCCAGGTTGTGCCTTTTGAGACCATAACATGTTATGATGGCTTAGTGCTGAAACGCGTTCAATTCTCAGCTTGCTGCTGTGCGTACAATAAACTTTTGTAAATTTATGTGGTTGTGCGGACATCCCTCCTTTTTTTTGAATCTATACATGCACAAGAGTCTGCATCCTAAAGACAACAAGAAGAGTTTGGAGTTGAGCGAGCTATTTCTTCCTTTGTACCATAACATGTTCCTTCACACAGCTCACTCTTACAGATTATCTTACAGAGGATTCCCGGGTGTGTCGCTGTCCCTACATGTCTGTTTATCTGTCTATATATGTGTGTGTAATGTCAATTGGTGTTTGTCTGTCCATATATATGTGTGTGTGTGTGTGTGTGTGTTATGTTTCAGACTATAAGCGTGGGTTTGGAGGGCAGTATGGGGTAGAGGTGGAGAAGCAGGACCAGTGTGCGCTGGGCTATGAGCACAAGGAGAACCTGGCCAAGCACGAGTCTCAGAAAGGCACAGATACTCCCTCCTCCCCTGGCAACCCCCCGAACCCCCCAACCCCTCAACCCCTCAACCCCCACCCCTCTCATGTGGAGAAACCCTCCCCACCCTGACCCAACCCGTTCTGGAAAGACCTCCCCCCCCCCGCTCCTCCCAAAACTCCCCTTTCCAGAACAGATACTACCTCCTCTTACCCTGATACTCCTTCCTTCACACCCTCCTCCTCCTCCTCTTCAGTAACAGCTGTTCCCGCTTAAGAGTCGGACACGCCCCTCTCTGTGCCCCCCCCCCATCCTGCTTCTGCTGCACACCCTCCCACCACTGCAGCACCGACTGGTTAGAGACATCAACAACATAGTTACTCCCCCCAAAAAAAGAAAAGGAATCAAGTCTTTTTCTTGTGTATCACTTTTGTGGTGCCGTCATGCCTCTCTTTGGTGAATCAAAAAGTCCTGGAAAATTCCACTTTTGTCATATCAGTGGAATATTTGTATTTCTTGTGAATGTTTTTATTGTTTATCAGATAGGAATGTCAGGTCTGTGCTGCTGAGGTGTGGTAAATTTGAAATTCCCCAACTCCTTGGCCATTTTCTAATGCTATTTATATGATTTTATACCAGCACTCATCTGGAATGTAACAGTTTTCCCCCTAACCATGTCCCGCTCCAACAGCCATCATTTTGGGCCAGGCGATGTAAAGTAGCCTAGTGTACAGTAGTAAAGGGCTGCAAGTAATGATTATTTTCATTATTGGTTAATCTATCAATTATTTTGTAGATTAATTGTTCAATCATTTAGTCTAAAGTGATTCTTAAAATTCCTTACGTAGTCTGACCAGCAGCCAAAAATCTCTGCATATTAATTTTTAAAATGATGTGAAGTGGAGAAAAGCAGCAAATCTTAGCATTTGTGAAGCTCTAAGCAGCAAATATTTGGTATTTACATTTGATAAATGACAAACGATTAATCGATTATCAAAATTATAATTGCTTAATTTTCTGTCGATCTACTAATCTATTAATCGACTAATCATTTCAGCACTAGTATAGTAATAGCTTAGGATAGTGTA